>NW_011350103.1:358068-367415 GCF_000735185.1 Notothenia coriiceps
GTTTGTGTGTGTGTGTGTGTGTGTGTGTGTGTGTGTGTGTGTGTGTGTGTGTGTGTGTGTGTGTGTGTGTGTGTGTGGTTATCCTGTCCTCGACACAGTCGTCCTGCCCTCTGCCAAAGATTAATTGAATTGTTTTCTGGCATCTGCACTCACAATAATAATAATAATGAAAAGATGAGAGGCATGCCAATGTTTACAGTTCATTTCTCCAGCAGGCCACTCAAACTCAAACTCTGTGTTTTGCCTTGCTGCCACAATTCTTAGACAGAAGATTGCAGGAATGAACATATAAATACTTACATACACTGTGGGTTTTGTCAGCCTGTTGCATTGGTAGTTGTTGTAAGAGTAGTCTGTGAATGTGCCAGACATTTTTTCGTAAAAAATCTACAACCAAGAGCAAAGGCGATATGAGGATAACTAAGAATGAAGAATGAGGATAGACTCTGAATTAAGGAATTTCAATCCATTTAAGTCAACAGCTTAGCATGAGGTATAGGTTTCTGTTGGCATTCAAATATTCTTATCTAGACTTGTCTTCTAGTTGAACAGTTGCAGCGCATGCCACATAACTGTAACTTCACTTCATTCCAGAAAGTGACCTTTGTTGAATGTCATACCCCTCTCGATCTCCCTTGCCTATTCTCTGTCAACAACATTATCAAGATATATTTTTAAAGACTACAACCTGAAATAACCTTTCTTATAAATGTTACATCTTGGAATGTACAGTATATGTAGGACTTTTACCCTACAGGACATTATAAAAAAAAAAAAATCCAAATATCCTGAAAAATATCACGCAAAATGTTCACAAGTGATAGTTAGTGACTTTTAGTTTGGCTCGGGAAAACGCATTGCCTTTTTGACTCCATCCCTTTATTAACCTCCCTCTCCGTCCCTCTGACCATCTTTAAAGGATGGCTGGCAGACGGAGCTCAGTGAAGAAAGAGACAAAACCCCTGCAGACAGGATGGGAGCCCTTATTTACTTTGCAGATAAGGATTTTGGGTTGAGGAGGGAGCGAGGCGTAGTGGCATGTTGGCTTGTTTTTGGGAAGCTTCTGGGATGTTCATGATAAGAACACAATGTGTGTGTGTGTGTGTGTGTGTGTGTGTGTGTGTGTGTGTGTGTGTGTGTGTGTGTGTGTGTGTGTGTGTGTGTGTGTGTGTGTGTGTGTGTGTGTGTGTGTGTGTGTGTGTGTGTGTGTGTGTGTGTGTGTGTGTGGTAGTGTATAACTTACATAATGAGTTATATAAACAATAATTTATACAATTGATATCAATGTTTAGGTCAGTTTGATCAAGTTTTAAGACACACTCCTGAATTGAAGCTCTATAATTTATTCAGACAAATCAGAATCAGAATCAAAAACAGGTTTATTACCAGGTAGGTTGACACATATGAGGAATTTGACTTGGTGTCGTGGTGGATACATAAAAGTAAAACAATAATTAAAAACACAGATAGACAACTATAAGTCAGCTATTTGGCCCTTACAGCCTAACTATTTTAACTTTATTCATTAGTTATGTTTCTATGTCCACTATAATCCTAAACTCTCAGAATATGGCAAAGAGACAAGACTTTGCTCTCATAATTATTTCTTTTTTTAGTCAGAGTAGCTTAAGATGAGCTTGTAAACTCTGTGAAGCAACCATTCTTATCTTCAGTCTGATTTGTCATTATTGTCTTTAAACCAATGGCCCAAATGGTTCAGAGATTGCTTTAAGCTTTACACACGATTAAAATCATTTATATTTATTTTTCCGCAAACCCTTTGTACATTACTTTGAGCTAACTATTTTGACTGTTGATTCTTTACTTTGAGCTAATTGACCTTCACGATTCTCCATCAAATGTAGCTCACTTAACTGTTCGGTTGCTATGTTGATACATCTGTATATTGTTAATAATTTAAATAATTTGATCTTTATCACTTCTCTTTTCTAAGTTTAAAGACTCTACATTCTTCCATTAACCACTTGGTAATTGCAGATGTGCATCCTGCTGTAAGTACTGCTTAGTCAAATCTATGTTTGACTAGGTACAGTATATCTCACTGTACGAACACACTGATAGAAGCAGACACAGACATGTCAGCTTCAGAGTAGTGTACACATGAAACATCTCTTTAATCTTTACAGAAAGCAGGAATGCATATTTATTGGTGTGGCGTGTCTATGCCAGCCAAAACCGAGATAAAGTGTTGTGAAGTGTGTGAGTAAGAATTATAGCCCTGTGTGATCATTGTAATTATAAAGTTCAGGGAAGCTTGCTCTCTATTCCTCATCACTTGGTGGTGGCTTATATCTTTCACAAGTTATTGAATGTGTGTGTGTCATGTCAGTGGGTTTGGATAAAACAAGACTCCACCAAAAGTATCTTTCATGTTTTAAAATGATTTGAATATTTGAATATTCTATATCACTGATTCTTGTATTGTTCCATGTGTGCATGTGCGTTTTACCCACACTTGGAAGTGATGTGATGGGGCGTGAGGCAAATGAACAGCTCCAAATCACAGCCCTTGAACTATGTCAAAGTAACCAAGCTGTGAATCACGAGTGTGAGTTAACCCCCCTTTTATTTCAAAACTCACGCACACATGTAATGAGCCTTGTAGCACACAGGTGTTTGAGGTTCTCTAATGAGCCATCTCCCATTTTGTTATGCTAATATTTTACATGTGCTCAGGTCCATAACAGCGCTGACTTCTGTGGTGTTTTTCCAGTCGCCCTCTCCGCCTCTCCCCACCATTCTCACTCTTTCGGTTCAATTGCCATTGGCATCCTTTGTAAACATATCTTTCGCCAAATTGCACGCAAAGCCTAGATACCTCGATGGAAATGGGATGAAAACAAGGCCTTCCAGCGTTCCCAAACATCCTGCTCAAGTCAAATGAGTTCCTCCAATCGGTGATTCATCTGCGTGTTGACAGACAAGACGAGCGTGAGAGGGGAAGACACCTGTGAAGGGAGGAGCTGGAGAAACCCATGGCATGACTTTCTTCACAACAACTTGCTTATCACTACGGAAAAAGTGATTTGTTTTCACATGGAATTCTGAAGATGCATTCTGTGTGTGTGTGTGTGTGTGTGTGTGTGTGTGTGTGTGTGTGTGTGTGTGTGTGTGTGTGTGTGTGTGAAAATGTAATGTCCCCTGAAGTGATGTATACATGGTATGTGTGTGTGTGTGTGTGTGTGTGTGTGTGTGTGTGTGTGTGTGTGTGTGTGTGTGTGTGTGTGTGTGTGTGTGTGTGTTTGTAAGGGTGTGTATACATTGAGAGAGAGTGAGACGTTTGTCTATTCTTGTGATTACTTACATCTTGAAAAAAATGACTGTTTCCATGTTATAATAGGGGGTCACTGTACCCCTCGTACAGAGTAAAGGACCCAGTTTGAAGGCAATATTTCATTAACTTCAAAGAAGTGAATTCAGGTGCGCTGCGGTATCAACTTGTGTTGTACAAAAAATCCACCATTAGCTCATTCTTGTGCTTTGGCATCATTAGCATCCTCTCTGGTTTAATTTAGGTTACGTAAGAGTGTCCCCTTACTGCGGCATGCCTTCTTTGTTTGGATGCTTTAGCAATGATTATGTGGCTGAAACTGACCTTGTGAATGTGTATACCCTGCAGTGTTTACATGTTTACAAGTTTGTGTTTACGAGATAACAGCTGGGATCACTCACTGGATTAAAGACGGATGAAGGTGGTAGCTTTTTTTAACATTTGTTCTTTCCTGAAGGCAGTGATACACCGGTTTACTTATAACGTAATCTATCTTAATGGAGCTAATTTAGCACTTAAAGGTAATTACTAATAATGTACTTTGCTCAGTAACTACCATTACATGACTAGAGGTTTGCAATTGTCGTTGCTACCTATATTTACAAAACTTGACTTCCAATTCTGATATGGAGCAATAGGCCAGGTACTAATAATCTATTATGGAATTTTTATGTTTTTTTCATTTGATCTTGTATGCTAGGTGCATTTCTGCCTCTCTTTTCCTCAAATTGCAACTACTTTTTACTGCATTTGTAGTTTTATTCCACTTACACAAATTGCAGTGAAAAGAGACCCGACTGGCCTTGTTTTATGGGAACAAATCCACCAAGATACCAAGATTCAATCTACTTTATGGATAAACAACAATAATGGAGTGGACTTGAGCAGCATGCCCTATGAAAACCAACAAAGCACTAATATATTACAAAAACTTAAAAGGTTGAAACCTCCATGAAGCAGGTAGGTGGGCCATGTTCCAAATGTTTTGCTACTGTGTCTCACCATCTCTGAACCACAGCTTCTCAAACAGTGCTGCGAGCATGTTTTAAAATGCTGCCTTCCTAGCATTAGCAAGAAATTGTCAGTCTCTAAAGGGTCTCTAAATGCGTTACCCAATGAAACTGGGTTTAAATATACCCTTTATCAATTTGATGAAAGATTAACTACCTTGCATGAGTTCATGCTGTTGAGTTTTGTATACAATTATCACAAGTTCAAATGAAGTCAGTTCATTATTGAAGGCAGATGTTAATTTAGCTGACACTGCTAATTGCCAGTCTCCTCCTGTGTACGTGTGTGTTTGTAAATTAGTGTGTGTATGTGCATATACTCAAAACACACAGCAAGGGAAAATCCCGGAGAGCCAGAAGTGATTCAATCTGACTCCAGGCCATCCGTCTCTGCCAGGAGAAATGATAGAGGGAACAGTGATAAATTATTTCTCTGCTTGTGATCTTCGGGGCAGCATTCTTCCTTTTCCACAAGCATATGTGACCCCTGTCTTCTTTTTTTTTTCTCCAAAATGCCTTCCTCTAGATACACGTTTTATCCTTTTCCAAACGTACCAACTTCTCACTCTTGTTCTCTTGTGGTTGGGTCTGCGTGTTGTGTCGTGTGGCCGTTTTTCAGATGTCTCCCCCCCGAGGCTTCCATGAGCAACAGATGGGTATTACGGGGTCCGTGAGCTTTTTCAGCTCCATAACTAAGATCATGTGAGGATGTGACACCCAAGGGACGACAAAGGGAGAGACTGATCTCATCTCTTTTCCATATAAGTCACCTCCCTTGTTTAGGCTGTGTAAGTCTTGGAAAAAAACAGATGCTGAAGCAATTTAATGTGGAGTTTGTAAAGAATTAGGGGTGGGAATTTTCTGTGGTGGCTGCACCCTCTAGCCAGACCCTCACTAGTCTCACATTGCCAGACCTTTCTCCACACTGCAGCTGCACTGTGCCAGGGGAGCGGGCTGGCAGAGCCCACCACCAGTGGTATTGTAAGTGATGTGAAAAGCAGGTTTCAAAACATTTAGGGAAGTTTAGGTTACAATGTGAAATGTAGTTGAATAGAAGTATTGTATAAAAGAGAAAAATAAAATATCTCAATAGTGTGCTTAAGTGAATTAGTTGTATAAATATAATATATCAAAGATATTGAAGTGACTGTTATTTTGTATTTATTTATTGTTGTGCTTTTATTTAGGTCTTAATGTGTGCATATGTATAATGTGTCTTTGATTGTATATACATATAGGTATATACATATTTGTATACATATTTTTATATATATTTGTTTTTGTATTCGGGATTGTGGGAAACGGTTTTTCGATCTCTCTGTCTATACACACAAACTGAAAGATTGACAATAACGTAGACTTTGAGACTTTGACTCTTAAATATATTGCTTTCCACTACTAGTATGTTTACTCATTAGTATTAGCACTAGTTCAGATTAGTTAGTTGTTAGTTAGACTAGTTGAGTGCAACAAATCATACAGAAATGCTAATCTTTTCAAACTGAAGTGAACACCCAATAATTGTGGTAATTCATTGTGTAGCCAACCCACAACTCTCTAAACATTTGATTGTGTTGAAATAACTATGCAGCAAAGTTTTGACGTTACATCATAAATGTTATCAAATATATTATTTAGTCAGAATCAGCCTAGATAGCAGAGGTAACAGATAGCACAATATTAAGGCTCCGTCAGCATATGGTCACTGTTTCATTTTTCAACTTGAACTCCTCCACTTCCGCCCCTCTGTGTCCTTGATGCCTTGGCTTATGCTCTCCTCCTTGATTTGGCTACCAGCCGTGTGCCCACATGAGGTCATTCAATCTTTGATGTGAGGCTGTTAGGCATTGCCTCACATGAGTAGGAGCCATCTATACTGCCTTTGATGGTAGTTTTGATGTAACTGATGGAGCGGCTTTTATGTGGTAGCTGTCTGCCACCATCCTCTTCTAACTCCCTCACAGCTGGTTCTCCGTTTCCCCTGCGGCTTCCTCCTTAACTCTGACACCTGTGTTTGGCACCTCTGACAGGTAAAATCACTACGACGACCTTGCATAGCTTTCACTGAACTACTCAATCTACTGTACGCCGCCCATTCCACATACCCTGGATCTGTGTCTTTCGCCACCAGCCTATGATGGCCAGACCCAGCGATCATACCAGTGATGAAATGGTCTGTCCCTGCATACAAGCAGCCTGACTGAGAACATTAATTAAGCCAAGGAAGATGGGGGTGCAAGAAGGGGGAGGTTAGGCATGGGCATGAACGACTTTCGTCTTTACAGGCAGCCAGAAAAGCTATGTTTATATAGGTGGGACAGAAAAACATACATGTGCATTGACAAGTGGGACTTTCATGTGCCGTAATGTTGTGTTAATGAGTTAAACAAGCGGCTCCGTGTGGGAAAAAGCTGCATGTCACTAAGGGAGGCACCTTCAGCAGCTGGGAGTTTAAACATAAATCCACACACATGCTGCACTTGTACATAAACACAGTGAAACACATGTCCGCACAAGAAGCAAGTGACAGAGCCCCTACAAGGTGTGTTGGCGAATAGGTGACTCACACACAGAGTCCACGTGTTGACACATATTCCAGGTATAGGGTCAGAGTTTTAAAGAGAAAGAAAAGGTCACCTGCACACCTGTACACATCATGGTACCAGCTCTTTCCGCTTCATCATGGCCCTTTTACCAATAGCATTTAGCTTAACGGCTATTACTCACACACACAAGGCCCCTTTCTGTGGAGAGGAACACAGCGAGGAGGTGAACAGGTTTGTATTCTCCGCTGAAGATGGGATGAGAGAGGCTCTATGCGTGCAAAGCCTCCATTCATCATTGTCAGTAACCTTGTGTTGTCTGGCCAACCCCCAAAAAGCTTGGGGATGAACCATTGACTCCTGTAAAAGGGGTTTTCACTTAGCCATGGCTCAATAAAAAGGGCCAATGCACTTAGTGTGCTGTTAATTACCCCACTTCAAGTGAAGCAAAACCCCTGTTAACTTAACATAATGGACTCTGTCACCACTTGTACTGTGAAAATGATGGGGTTGTTTTCAATGCAAAAGATGCGTGTATAAGGATTACTTTGTGTCATGAAAACAGGACAAAAACATGTTTTTAAAGTTTTTGGATGATCTTTCTTAACATAAATGTTGTATTTACCACTTAAGATACAGATGCAACCTTTTGTTTAGTTAACCTTTTTATCAGGATATGAGCGGCTACTAGAATTTCCCATGTCTAAATTTGAATTGTACAAATCGCAGCCCTTATGCCACTGGTAAAACTGGAGAAGCAATTTGAATTTGCCTTCAGAAATCGTTTGTAAAACTTGGATACGATTTGAGACACCTTTTTTAATAAATATTAAATAACAAGTGTAAGGCTCACTAGCAGCTCTGTGAAGCTGTACAGTGGATCCATTAAAATGCCATGCACACCCTTACAGGTGTTTTCACTTATTTTCTCACTTATTCTGTCTGATTAGACTGTTGCTCAGGTTGAAATTGGATGGTGCAATGCTGGAATTGTGTGAGATCACCAGATTTAGTGAACCAATAAGAATAATACATATTTCTACTCTTCCACCAAAACGTATGGGCGGGTCAGAGAAGAGTCAATCAAGTAGAGGGTGGTTAGCACAGAGAAGCTAATATAGCGCTATAAGTAAAAGCACCTGCGTGAGTGGACCATAGGTGTTTTTTTAGGGCTTTAAAGAAGGACGACTCAGGTTTGATGCCAATTTGCCCGAGTAGCAAATATTAGTACACCACTACAACTAAAAAGACGCTGCAGCCCATGAAGGTTTTTCTGTCTGTAAAACTGTTGACAGGAGCCTACAAACCCCAAACAAGGTCAGTCCATACTCTTTGAAAAAGCATCTTTTGAATCCATGAACATTTTTTATTCGCAAACTTTCCCCAGAGGCTAGAAAAGCTATGGGCTAAATGCTAATGTCAGCATGCTAATATTCTCATAAAAGACAATCATCAATCAATCAATGTTTATTTATATAGCCCAATATCACAAATGTTACACAGTGGACTTCACAGTTTGTACAGAATATCAGTATGACAATACGACACCCTCTGTCCTTAGACCCTGAAAGCAATTCTAGAACCCTGAAGGCAGGAGAGACTGAAAAGAGTCAAGGGAAGCTTATAAAAGTTAACAGCATTTAATTACACAAAAGACGCGGTGGTGTACAAAATGAAATGTGCGAGTGGAGGCGCTCTCCACATCCGACCGGTCAGTTCAGGTCAGGGGGTCGAAGAGATCAATTCTTGGCTTGCTCTTCCTGTTGTCATCTGAGGTCTTCTCCTATTGGCCGGCGTCGTCGGGGGGCGGGTCCAATGCAATTCCTGCCTTTTTCTGTAGCTAAATTGCATCATTCTGGCGTCTGTGGTTATTTAAACATTCCCTGCTACACATTATTCAGCGTCAATAAATGAGTGCTAATCCCAGTGTGCTCAGTGTACAACATCACATGTCATTTCACCTTGGTTAAAGGTTTGAAAACGTAGCATTTCACCACATGCTAATGCTAACCGGAAATTAAGAATTTTCAGAATAAAAGTGTTAAGTTAATAGTGTGAACTTCCGGTTTTTCAGAATAAAACTGATTTAAATTAAATAGTATATTTAATTCAAATTACGCCATATCAACATTGATTTTAATTTCTAACAGTATCGAAACCAAAATGTTGGTATCATGACAACACTACTCCTGACAGTTAAACCTGCTATTTAGTAGGTCTGTTAAGTATTGAATGCTGACCATTCTGACGTAATTCGGCCGGTCAAAGTTGTTTGGGCTCTGATAAAATCGGTCCGTTACTTTCGTCCCGTGTTACTTTCGTCCCGGCTCTCCCTACGTGTGTATGTGTGGTGTCAGGTGTCAGTATGAGAGGATGACAGCGTGTCTAATTTTGATGTGGCCCAAGAGCCAATCACAATAATACCTGCATGCAGAGAACCAATCACCCTTGTTGATTAAACACTATCCAGTGTTTCCCCTACCATTGTCTTGGAGGGGCGCC
>NW_011350104.1:0-2530 GCF_000735185.1 Notothenia coriiceps
ATTTATGGAGTGATAAAAAGAGATATCCAAAATCCCTTCTGTAAAAGCCTTAGATACTAATATGACTACAAAATGAAACAAGAATTTTGAACCTGGCTTTATCCAAAGTTCAGATTTCGATTCCTGAAATGTGTTAAAATATGCACATATTTGATGAGATAATGGCTAATGTGCATATTTAAACATGCTATTTCAGAAAACTTGTAATACAAAAGACAATTGCCTTATTGTAAGTAATTAACTGGAGACTCTCTAGCTGATACCTTTAAGTTACAAAAATTACCCTATTCACCTGGGGTGTCTCGCCTTAACGTTAGTGGCAGGGTGTGTGTGAGAGAGAATAAATAAGACAGGCCAATATTTAAAAAAAAAACTATTCTTTTTCGCAACTTTCCGCATATTTCGCAACTTCCCGCCATTTCACCGCATAAAATCACATAAAACCCCCGCATGTTTAATCGCATAATCAAGGATTTTTGCCCGCATTTTTCTGGAGGGTCTAATAAAAGAGAATACATTTGAATAAACAAGAACAAATGTATTTCTTTTCAAGCAAAGCAATCAAATCAAATCAGTCATAAATACAACATGTGATCCCGGGGCTAATTTAGTTCTCTCCGCCTGCAAGTCTAATCAAAACCAGTCCACACACCCTGCAGTCTTCCTGTGATGAAGCCTTATCTCATCAACACACTCAAAAATACAGTCATCACAAATGAGATACTGTCGCCGAGGCAAGACAAAGTAGCGTATTTCATATGTTAGGGTCTTTTCTTATTTAATTGTCAACATCTGCGCGTGATAATGTGATTTTACACTTTGTCCCTGGGAGTGTGGCGTGTGGCAGAGACACGATGTTAAGGGTGTGATAATTAAATGAAGCTCTCTCATTCCCTCTATATCTCTCCCTCAGTCTGCTTTGCATGTGTTACCTCTCTCTGTCTCCCTCCTCACGTAACATGACTATCTGTGTGTGCTGTGTCTGTGCCGTCACCCTCTGGCTCCCGCTCCTTCTGACAAACTAGGACATGAAAATAAGCCTCCACAGTGCCAGGAGAATGCTAAACACAGGGCCTCTCTTCTTTGGCAGTGCCTCTTTAATCAACTTCCTCTTATCTCTGCCCCGCATCCCTTGTTTCTCTCCTTTCAGAACGTAACCGAGGCGAAATCTGTACACCGCCAACATCTTCTCCTCTCCACAGTCTTCCTCCTCCGTCCTCGCTCGCTTGCCGTCGTGTTTCTCCCTCAATCTCTGTCGTTCCTTTTGCCACCTTGTCTCATTTCCTCATGCTTTCCTTGCTGTGGCCCTTCCTTATCTCCCTCTTCTTCTCTGCAGGTCATCCCTTTTCACTCTCCAATTTCTGCATCCTGTTGATTTGTGTTGATTCTCTCGCGCCCAGGAGGAAGTTAAAATAAATAAGAGACAATGGAAGTCTCTGAAAAGGGTCAAATTGGTTACTTTAATTAAAGGGGACCTATCATGCAAAATGCACTTTTGTACGTCTTTTATACATGAATATGTGTCCCCGGTGTTCCAGGGAACTCACCAAGTCTCAGAAAACACAACCCTCTCTATTTTCCTCCATACCCAAATCTCAAAAAAAGGGGCTGCAACGGATCTGATACAGACTGATCCAGATTTGAACACTTCTATGACGTCACAGAAGTGGCGCTCCGGCTATTGGGCCAACTCCACCAATCAGGAGGAGACAGCCACGGACATTGCCGTTGGAAAGTGCTGGAGACGCTGTAGTACATATGCCAGGCCTGTAGATGGTGCTGTTCTCACAGAATCAGCCCATGCAAAGACAGTGTTAAATTGAGCGAAATGAGGAATGGCTAAAATGCATGATCTGTTTGGTATTTTGAAAAATAAAAAGTATAAATATGCCTTATATAGGTATGGTCCTACACTATATTATTCAAATATAGCATGATAGGTCCACTTTAAGTGACGTGGTAATGAAACAAACAGAGGGCTAGTGGAGACAGAGCAGCTGTTGTCTCGAAGTTGCGGCCGTGGAAAGAGACCGAGAACACGTTGGTTCTCCCCGCTTGTATCTCTCCTTCGCTCCTCCTCTCTCGGGGCTGTGACGTGGGGGTCCGCCCTCCTTTCTCCAATGTCCGATATCGCGCATAATAGGTGATTTAGACATTGTCTATTCATTGCATAACTCCACACGCCTTTTCTCCTCATGGACTCATTCATTACTTTTTATTTAATGCATTTTAACGGCTGTAATTGTTGTTAACGTCATTTCATTTCATTTCAAACCTTTATTTAACGAGATTGGTCCCATTGAGATCATAGATCTCTTTTTCAAGGGAGACCTGCAGCATATAGGTTCCATGAAACATAAAACAATAAAGGACATCATACATTATAATTTAGCAGGAACACATTTACATATAGACTTTAGGAGCAAAGATGGCCCATAGTATCCAACCGAGCATTTCACATTTAGCCTAGCTTTAAAAACATGCAAGAGGAATGAGAAATTTGGCTTCCAGTATCAAATCCTGCTGAATA
>NW_011350104.1:2575-15936 GCF_000735185.1 Notothenia coriiceps
CGTGGAAACTAGTTAGCATTTGACATTTCCAGTTGCTTGTGTGTCAAAGTCCAATGTTTTCTTTTAAAGTCCATATGCTTTTCTGGTTATCTACCTCCCTTGTGTGCTATTAAGGGTTTTCTTGCATGTACAACGTCTGCAGACGTCAAACCCTCCAAAGTACCACCCAGTTGGGAGTAAAGACTCTAACACAGAAAAAAGACCTGTCCTATGCTGCCCTACAGAAGCCTCGTTGGAGATTCCTATTTTTCCATTTGTTCTTCCGGGAACTGGCATGACGTCCTATGCGGTTCCGCGGAACCAAAATGGACTCATCCGCGGAGCTCCTTCACACACCAGGACCTTTAGCGTCATTTCCCCCATGGAGTCCAAATTGACTTGCATAGAGCTCCTGGTTGGCAATAGACGGTTGGGATCGCGGAGAAATGGCTCATCACGTAGATCCATGCTCAACAGCGTTATAAACCTTTTTCCAACCTCAATATCAAGCCACACTTATTGTTTTCTACTTCGGCTGGTGAGTGGTTTGTGCTGTGCTCAGGATGAGTTTCGCTGCTGTCTCGCTGTATTGCCGACCCGGAAACCACACCAGTAAGCAGCTCCTGAGCAGCGAGCCTCGCAACGTCCCGAACCAATCAGAGCACACTGGGCTCACAGGGAGGGGGGGGCAGGAGCTCAGCAAGCCGTTTAGGACAGAGAGTGAATAACATTACTATACAGAGGCTGGTATGAGAAACCAATGTTGAGTTTTGAAAATGCACAATATAAATCTATTCTAGTATACTCACAATGGAATTATGATCAGTAGAAATGGCCATGACATGGGACCCTTTAAATAATGTTTTGGTTAGATGCCTAAGGTAAGGTCTTTGGTGTGTACAAGTACAAGTTTAACAAATGTTCATGTGTTTTGTATACAACACACCTCAGCAAAATCCGACAGATAATAACTTAAGATTCCTATGTTTCATAAAATGGCAGTGCTAACAAATGACTTGAAACTATGAAACTACTAAATGTCATCATAGGCAAAACATTAGCCATCCTTTATTTTAGCAGTGAGACATGACCGCCATGCGACCCATCCGCCAAGTTCAGTATAGTCTAACTTAGCTTTTTTGTTTCTGACAATTGCATTTACACCTCAAAAATGATAAAAGTGCTGTTAATATGTGAAGATTTATCCTGCTAACATAACCGTGTAAATTGCAATAATAATGTTTTTCAACATATCTTATTTATTTTAAAATATAAATTAGCGTGGGTTCGGCTTTTTCCATATACCATGCTCAGAAGTACTAATCAGTACTAATGTCCGGCAGTGGCTCAGTCAAGAGGGGCTAAGGACTGGAATAAAGCTTTTTGGGCTAAATTATACTTTGAGTAATATATTACTGTATATATACACTGTCCTTTATCAAAAAAAAAAAAAGGGAAGCAGGTGTGTACCCTACAAGTTGAATTGTCATCATTCTAAATGAGCTGCAGCGCAAATTCTTTCAGGAACAGCTGGTAATACATCGGCAGTCCGCAGCTTGCTTACATAATCAGCTCATCATGGGCGCGCGTTGTTCGTAACCTATTACATTCACCTCATTCTCCAGCAGCCAATCACCGTGCTGCAGCCAAACTTTAAAATGGTTCTCCTCTCTCCTGCAGTCAGCTGTGATTTCAGGTTGTCATGCTGCCACCCGCCTCCTCCCCATCAACCTCCTTTCATCATATCCAATGCCAGGAGAGTTAATCCAAAGACCTCATCAAACCCACATCGCCAAAGACTTAACATTTATCATATGATATGTGTCAATAAATGTTCTTTAAACAAAATGAAGTCTCTCCTGATTGAGATGCTGTTGGGTGTGTCAGTTCAATCAGGAGAGACTTCATTTGTTTAAAGAACATTTATTGACACATATAATATGATACATGTTAAGTCTTTGGCGATTAGACCCCGATCCTGAAATGGTATATCTAAAGGGGGAAATGCAGCCGTGAGCATATATAGGGAACCCCCCGGGGTCTAGACACTGGTGATGATGCTGAAGATCTGGATTTGATGAGGAGATGGGATGAAGAGGAGGTGTGATGAGGTCTTTGGATTAACTCTCCTGCACTGGGTATGATGAAAGGAGGTTGATGGGGAGGAGGCGGGCGGCAGCATGACAACCTAAAATATTTGATTTGATTTCAGCTTTTCATGATGCTGCAGGAGAGAGGAGAACCATTTTAAAGTTTGGCTGCAGCAAGGTGATTGGCTACTGGAGAATGAGGTGAAATGTAATAGGTTAAAGAGAACGCCCGTGATGAGCTGATTATATGCAGCTGCGGAGTGAATGTATACCCAGTCTTCCTGAAAGAACTTACAACAACCTTATACACACACAGAGAGAGTTGATACTTTGGCAAGTAGTACTATAAACAAAGTGTATGCTATGTGGAGGTGGATGAAACAATCCCAAAACAGCCCTTGGCTACTTTAAAATCCAACAATGGTGGGAAATAGTATAAAACTAGCTTATCACCTGAAGCATCACAATAATAAAGCATGCAGAGGACAAGGCCTGACATTCTCACAAACCTGAAATTAGCGGAGAGGAACTCAGAAAAACACCCCTTATACAAACAAAATGACCTTCTGTTCATTTAATGAAATGAAGCGAATCATCTTTCAGCTCTGATTAGGGAACTGTAGTATGTGAAGCATGTAGCTTTTCAAAAATAATGTATTGTTATCCATCACCTTCCTAATTCGGAAGTACATCATCTTTAAGATATTGCTAAAGTTTAGGCCTCCACTAGACATTGTCAACAAGACTGAGGGATTACGTTTCATTCAGTGTATTCATTAGCATTAAAGTGCTATTCATTCACTTAAATAGTTAAATAATAGATATACAGAACAAGCTTATTTTATGAATGTATAACGGCATGGAAAATAAATATTAACAGAGACTGCGCCTTCACTTTTCATGTCAAGACATGAAGCCTAGAGAAGATTTGTATCGCTTGCAGGGACAGCCTTTTCACTGAAGACTACAGCCAGTGCTGCTGGTCAGAAAGACTCTCTGAATGCTGCAACGTTTCACAAGTCAAATAGCCCAGCAAAACAGACAGCAACCAGCTACTGGTATCGTTGCATGTCCACTTATTTGCTGATGTGCCAATAAGAGATTATAGGGATAGCTTTGGCTGAGTATCTCAATAGAGTAAGCTTGGATATTGTGGAACATGCCGGGTCAAGGGTACAGATCTGTGCATGACCTATGATCTCCTTGCTGAGGAAGTGATGTAACAATTAAGTGCCTTGGGTCTGAACTTTTTGTTGAAATAAATGACTTAATATACTCATTTGCCAACAATTGCTTTTTTTTGTGTGCAAACTGCTTCAATCCTAACAATAATGCAGCTTTATTCAGTCCAGTTAGAAACAATATCTCTGCAGAGGCACCATTTATCTCCCACCTCTAGACTCTCTCAACATTTACTTCACCATCTAAATTTGCTCTCTTTATGCCTGGCTAGCTTATCTTATTATCTCCAACCCTCCAAGGCAAATTCCAAACCAATGTGTCGTTTATTCCCTTTCTATGTCTTTAATCTGCAGTCTGACTGTCAGAAGTTCTTTCTTCCTTCCTCTGTCTGTCTACCGCTTTGTCTCTTGTATTTTTTTGATTGCGAGGAGGAATCATCTACCTGTCCTGTGTTGAGTTTGCCTGGCTTGCATTGTGTCTGCCAGACTCATTGTCATAGTATATCACTGTCATAGTATTTGACAGCCACACCTGTCCGCTAAGTACTAAGCAGTGTTTCCCCTGTCTGCCTCTATTTGTGTAGTTTGTAGAATACAGGTCTGTTCAGCTGGTGCAGTGCGTGTCTGATAATCAATGCGACACATACGGACCCTCGGAGCCATGACCTTGTCCGTTGCACTAAAGTCATCTCCAACAACATTCTCCTTTGACCTGCCGTGACCTGTACTGCTTTGCTGTTGGATGTTTTTGTCAATGCACATACACTCTGTAGATATAGGAGCTAAGATTTAGGGTTTTCAAAGAACATTAAGCAGCTTTCCAAAAGGTTGGTGCTGGTCAATGTGTCCGGAAAGATTTTAATGTCCCAGACAATTGGGAGAAATTGCCATCAATAGACGAGTGAATGATACAAAAATAATAAGTACAAAAAAATGTCACAAGCCTATATTGTAACTCTCAACATACATAATTTCCCTCAGCTTAAAGTCTTCTTATTCTCATATAGAAACAACGAAATTATTGAAGCATTGAGCATTTTGTAAAGCAAAACACATGTAGGATTGCCTGACATTTAAATTAGGACATACTGTACTGCTGCTGACTTTTCACTGGACATTATGACTGGAGAATTTTTTATTTTAATGTATATCAATTGGTCAAAGAAACACTGGCCTATGTTCAAGTTAACTTCAACCAAAAAGCCTCAATATGCAGTTATAAATTATTTTGTATTACAACATTTGAAATGTTTTACTCCAAAATTACTGGAATGTTTTTTTTCACCGTCAAAATATCATGCCTGGCTATAAAACATAACCAAAGTCTGTCCAGGATATAAGAAACCATGGATCTAGCCAAAAGCAATTTGATTAATATTGTCTATCTAGTTAAACTGTACTGTAAAACCACCAATGTCAATGTCAGGAAGTAACATCCATCCCAAGAAAATATGCACATTTTACTTTTACAACTGAATGGATTTCTGAGGCAAATGTATCTTTACTTATCTTTGCTGATGTCAGAAGCTGTAAGTAATTGCTGCAAGAGGTATGGAAAGACAATGCAATTAAGTTCTGCTATACCGTCTTCAAAAAATAAAAGTCTGCAACAGCTACTTTGACACTCCTCAGGCCTTGTCAACAGTGCTCAATGGCTGCACGGTGAAAGTTCACCAACCTTTAACATACTAAAAATGAAGATGCACAAGAATCCCTTCATTCTGTAAGGCTCATCGGGAACAATAAGCTTGAAGATGTTATTTGGGGCTTGTCTAACACATCCTCTAAGTGCAGACATAACGGGTGTGATCTAATGTCACCCAGATTTCCAGATGCAGAGGCTCAACACTTAAGACCCATGACATGAAGATAAGAAAATATAAACAATTATTCAGCTTTCCCGTCAGCTTTTTATTTGACATGGATTGTCATTTTTAGCGATCGTAAGGTACACAAGTTCTAAGAGGAGGGGTTCCTTGTTAGCACTTAAAATAACAGCTTGAGTAAAAATGCCTGTATAAACGAACGCACACAATATGACTTGCCTACACTCAAAACCACAATATTTATATGCAAGCAGTGTAGATTGTACCAATTAAAAAACGTTTTAATTGTCACATTAAACAAACATCAACTGATATGAATTGTAAGATGTTGCATAACATTTCCCCATGTTACACAGTCATTTCCTATGTATTGTCTGTATTCGTCTGTCTATTTGTTTAACTTCACATTTGTGTTTTGGGGAGACATAGAAAGAAGTTTGTTTATAACAAAAAAAAACTTTAAAAAGTAAATGAACTCAGTTTGAATAGAAAAAATAACTGTTATGCCAACAAAATATATTTTTATAAAAAATATTTTTCTAGCGGCTGCTAAAGGTATTTGTACCTTAACATGTTATTGTTCAGTAATATACATCGTTTTATTTAGTTGTCATATTTAATTCGAGTGGAATCTGCCTGGTTCCTACTGTAGGTCACTAAACAAACGTGTGAAGCATCAGTCTAGTTAAGCTAGCTGATGGCGCAGTTCAATTATCTCCACGTATACAATGTCAATAACCTGTTTCCAGAACGTTCTTACTGCAGTACATTCATAAACCATGTGTACATATGTGCCAATAGTCTTTTGGTTACAGAGAAGGCATATGGGGCTTGGAATAATCCTTAATTGACAGCATTTTCTGGTTGACAGGTAATATCTGTGTATCATTTTATACTGTATCAATTGGTGATTGTGGTTACGCGATGTTAAGGATATATTATTCCATATTCTCTTCCAATCAATAGTCTGCGTATACTTTTTTAGATCTGCGTTCCATACTGCAGAGATGCCAATATATCCGGTTAATTTACCTTGCAGCTTTTTATATATGAAGTAGTGCCGCTCACACTGTTTGGACTTAATATGACCTTAACTAATTGATGTGTTGGCAGAGGTTGATTCCAAGGAACTCCATATGAGCGCATGGCAGTACGTAGTTGCAAATAGAAAAAGAAAGAAGAGCCAGGCACATTATACATGTCTTTCAATTATTGGAAGGACATCAAGCCGTTGTCGTTGGTTATGTCAGAAAGATAATGTATTCCTCGAGTTTGCCATTGTTGCAATTGGATTGCTTTTTTCCCAATACGTAGTAACAGGTTATGAACAATGGGTATGTTACTATGCCAATCTACAGACCAATTGCACAATTTCTCTACATGTTTTTTTTCTTCACTTTCTGTGAACTGCATTTAATATTTACCTCATGGCTCAAGGTTTTCTCTGTGTGATGGAGGCTAAACGGATATTACAGGATTTCAATCCAAAGGTCTCACAGGGTTTCCTCTGATGTCTTAAAAGTGATCAATATAGCTCTGAAAGACCTAGCCCCCTTGAAGTTACTGAAAGTTGCATGAGTTTTGTAGAAAATTAATATAAAGGAACACCCTATGCATTGTATTTACTGCTAATCCCCGGTAATATTTAAATACTGGTTTATTTATTTAACCTTTACTTTAACATTACAATAACACACATTCTGATGGAGGCACAATATCTGAAATGCATTAATGAAACAAAATGTTTGACGATGTAAATATATTCATTGCTGATTTATCCATTTCTCCATTCTTTTTTTTAATGATAATTTGGCACGGTTGTTAACCTCATTCAATGTCAAGTATCTCAGAACGTCTTTAGTTTTAATTAATTAGCATTTAGTTTGTGTTCATGATTGTTGATGAGAGCTGATTGGTGGCTGACTCATCAAGCCGTATGTAATTGACTTTGTGCTTTCTATTTCTAAAAGGAACCAAGGAAAATGCTTTCATTGCGACAATTAAGCCTGCTAATTCATTAGTACACTGAACCATATAAGTGGTTACATAATTAAATTAGAAAATAAAAGGAAATTTGAAAGGAAAGTGAAAACGTAACTTGTCAGCAACAACTGCACCATAAAGTCAGTTTTATTCATGTTTGGCAACGTTTTTTTAAACTTTAGTCTCCAGCAAATTAGATTCATAACCAAGCTTTTTCAAATCAAAACAATATAAAAAGATGTGTCTCCAGTTGAAAAAATTGGTTCACTGAGAAAACAAAGAGAATCTGGAGAAATTAGAAAGTATGGGGAAAAGACACTTTGTTTTTAGTATTTTCATTTTGTTGTTGTTAAAGGAAATCTCGCCTTTTCAGCTTATACTACACAGTCATTATAATTTGTCTTTGAACTTCTTGAGGGATACTGTTTCTGACATTATCGTACCGCAGTCTCCCAAATTATAATTGGATCTGCTCTAAGAGCGCAGCATCTCTCACATTTGCAGCTTCTTTCTTTCTTTTTCCCTTTTAAGTCTGTGTTTGTGTGTCATTGTGACTAAATACGGTCCTGGAGACACCTACTGTGTCAGAAGATAATACATGAAAGGTGTTGAGTACTTTGCCAGTGGTTTATATATGGTCTATTCATTCATTTACGTCACACCCCTGAGTGGCACTTGAGTGTGTGTGTGTGTGTGTGTGTGTGTGTGTGTGTGTGTGTGTGTGTGTGTGTGTGTGTGTGTGTGTGTGTGTGTGTGTGTGTGTGTGTGTGTGTGTGTGTGTGTGTGTGTGTGTGTGTGTGTGTGTGTGTGTGTGTCACTTGCTATTTTTCACATAACTATGATGAGGCCACATGTGGGCTGTGATTTTTCATATTATGTGATTTGAGCTGCACAGTTGGTTTAAGTGTGATTGTGCTTAGTAATGACTTGAATGTCTCTGCAAAGAGAATGCAGCTCAATATCTATGAGGGAGACCATTTAATGCTCTCTCTATTAAGTGACAAAGGATCAAAGTCTATTTGTCTTGAAAATGCCAGCCATAACAGACTGAGAAAATGTTTTCCTCAGCAGTGATTTGAATAAAATTAAAGAGACTTTGTGTTAGATTTGCTGGATTTGTGCAGTCGTCTTTTAAACAATCTTTGGTTGTAAAAGAGCACTTGAATAAAACATTTAATGCACAGCAAAATAGAAGGGTCGATTCAAAAATCGAAAGACCTTCAACTGTTTTCTGCTTTTATTTATTAAATCAAACACAATGTGCACAAACATCTGTATAGAAAATATATATGTATAAAATATTAAGTCCAAGTTCCTCAAAAAGGATTTTACCAATTGTATATTTAAAACAGGACAATAAAACAATGGATAAAGGACCAGACAGAAGTTACGCTCAGAAGATAACAGATAAGTTGTCGTTATACATGGTCTGGTGATTTCAATGGTTTTTGTATCCTTGCTTCACGCGTTTACCCACAACAGTGTCTGTGCATAACTCACTTTGAGAACTGCAAATTGAACCTTGTGGAAATGCTGGCACCCACGCTGTTAAACAGAATCTAATTCATTGTATTAGAGAAATGAAATGCAGCTGAAAGCTTCAGAAGGCTGCAGGACTTTTTCATCATCTTATGGTAATAACTCCAGCTTCTATCAGCGCCTGAGCTGTGTGAGGGGCAACTGCAGCAAGGGAGAGGGAACCATGTGCAACAGATTTTCATTTTAAAACCACCGTTGTGTGGCCAAGAAAATGTGTTTAAGTAGGAATCATTTGCCTTAAGTGAACATGCAGAGCCAAACTTTCTAATGCATTTGGTTGTGTGCCTGAGCATACTGACCCTGATTATAAAGAATAATACTTGAGAAGGAATCACTTTCTCATTTTCTTTTGGAATTATTTAAATATTTTCACACTGAACGTTTGGAGATTGTTTTTTCAGAGCAAGGCTAGTTCTTCTAAAATGCAATATGTTCTGTGATGAGTGGAAGCTGTTGTGAAATCTAGGCATGGCCCAGAAAATCTGTCTCTGTTCTACGAATCAGAGACCTGTTTTGATAAAGTGATGTGTGAGCAGTGCTTAAACACAGACAAATTGTGGCATTGTCATGTTAAAAATAATGTATTCTTGCAACTTGAAGATTCATTTGGGAGCCCTAACAGGTCGTCAATGGGTCGCAAGTATGGTGTTGGTCTATGTTATAAATGAAAGGTTTCAAAAGAAGCAAGAGGAAATTATACATACTGAAAATCACAGATTGCATGTTGAGTGATGGGGAAAAGGCAAGGGTGCTGACGGCGGCTTGAGTGCTGCTGAAACTGCTTGTAAAAGTAGCCAGAATCACCCTCCGATTACGTCCCATGATACAGATCCAACAGAAAGAACAGCAAACACATGAGACCGCATATAAGATAAATGTTGGAGAATTGCACTCCCAAGAGCTGAGGGAGTGCCCAGTGGTCGAGGTTTGGAAAAAGGAAGAGAACTGAAAAATACTTTAATACAGCGACAGACTGAAAAACAAGATGAGGTTCAAAGAGACAGATCATTGTCGACTCTCACAGAGAGGCAGATTGAGGCTCTGTCAGAGGGGCACAGTCTGCTTGAGGAAAATGATTCAAAGAATTCAAGGATCATTTATTGTCATTATGCAACTCAGTGTTGCACACTTGTAGCTCAGTTCATTATGCTACACAAGACAAAGAGAACAGGTCAAAATACTAAAAGCATAAGCATGAAGCATAAGATTTGTATTGTATTTGCTCAAGGGGAATCGGAACTAACAGTAAAAAGGGCCAATTCTCTGGGCAGGTATGACCAGGTTCTCTAACGTTACAAATATCAAGTAAACATTGCCAATCTTTTTTGACGTTTGAACATCAAGCATCATTGACACAGATTCTGCCTCCTCTCATTTTAAGATCCGTCCTAAGGTCTGCCCGTCACGTGCAACAGCTTTACCCGAGTGTAAGCATAGTCTTATAGACCAGTGGTTCTGAACTCGTGGGTCGCGACCCAAAAGTGGGTCGCAGACCCGTTTCGAGTGGGTCGCAGATGTGTGAGTGAAAAAATAAAAAATAAAAATAAATAAAATCCTTTTTTTTTTTGGGGGGGGGAAAAAGTCAAACTTTTATTTTGAAGGCCCAATTTTCTAACGCTGTGCATGCAGTAGGCGTTGGACTGAAAGTACCGGAGACCATAAACGGTATTGAAAACTTCTGTCACGTAGTGATCATTTTCTCAATAAAACATCTTTGCTGATGTTTTTTCGAGTATCCTTTTGTTGAACTGTCTGTTTAACAATTAATCGAAGCATCAGACAAAAAAAGAAAAATAATTATTTTGAATATAATATTATATTTTGATTTAGGTCAAAATATAATATTTGTAAACCTGTGCCTCACCAGCCATGAACCTCACTGCAGAAGCTTATATATAGACATCTAAGTTTTTTGTGCCCCACCACTTTTGTACATATAAAAACGCCTCTGGTTCCTAAGCAGTGTTGGGTGTAACGCGTTACAAAAGTAACGAAGTTATAGTAATGTATTACTTTTTGCTGTAACAAAGTAATGTAATGCATTACTAAGGAAATGTGGGTAATATACTACCAGTTACAATTCTCAGTAACGCAGTTACAACACATTTTAACCCGAAATTAAATGGTGTTTTGTTTTTTAAGAATTCACTAACATCGCGAGACATTCCGACACCAGAGAAAAATTGAGACGGTAGATTAGTAAACCTGGTGTTTACGTAATCAGTCAGGCTGATCTTGATGAGCCTGAAGGGTGTTCTTTTCCCCATAATGACCAAGTCGCTGCACATTATCCCGCTTATTACATGGCCAGATACTAAACAAACTAAGGAATTGACTCCTAATATTAACACTAGAACCGCCAACGGGTACATTTTACCCGCAGCTGTTTTTTGATTGTATGTAACTTTTTGTTCAATAAAATATTCAAGTCTCCCAGTCCGTGACTTTTACTGAAAGTGTGTTATGTAGCACCCTCTGTTGTTAAAAATGGTCAATATGAAGTCAGATGAAAAAAATCGCCCAAATAAATTTCATTTATACCTATATCCGCCAGCGGGTAATATTTGCCTCATAGAAAATGCAGACGCCTTATAGCAACGCCTTTTGTCTACTGTGGTTCCTTATAGATAGATAGATAGATAGAGAGATATACAGATAGATAGTTATAGATAGATTGATAGATAGTTATAGATAGATAGATAAAGAGAGATAGAGAGAGATTTGTACCCAAACAAAACAGAAGTCTAACACCAAGCGTTTATATCAGCACTGGTAGCGATATTTTATACTTCATGCTATCTGCACAAACTATGTCATATGAAAAGCTGAGAGTCCACAGACTCTATTGGTATAAGTTTTATCCCATCCATCCATCCATCCATATTCTCCCGCTTATCCGTGGTCGGGTCGCGGGGGTAGCAGTTCCAGCAGAGAGCCCCAAACTTTCTTTTCCCTGGCCACATCAACCAGCTCTGACTGGGGGATCCCAAGGCGCTCCCAGGCCAGCGAAGAGATATAATCCCTCGACCTGGTCCTTGGTCTACCCCTTGGTCTCTTCCCAGCTGGACGTGCCTGGAACACCTCCCTAGGGAGGCGCACAGGTGGCATCCTAACTAGGTGCCCGAACCACCTCAACTGGCTCCTTTCGACGCGAAGGAGGAGCGGTTCAACTCCGAGTCCCTCCCGGATGACTGAACCTCTCACCTTATCCCTAAGGGAGACACCAGCCACCCTGCGGAGAAAACCCATCTCGGCCGCTTGTATCCGCGATCTCGTTCTTTCGGTCATAACCCATCCTCCATGACCATAGGTGAGGGTAGGAACAAAAATGGCGGCGTCTCGCGTGGGTCCGAGGATATCGTGAACCGAGACGTGGGCTGACGTGGGTCTCTTGTCCGGACGGAGTTCGTGTAAAATGTCGGTCCTTTTCACTAACTTAGTGCCCAATATGTACAAAATTTATGCATTCTATGAGGTCTCATCGTAGTGGCTTAAATGTTCGGTCCCTTCCTACTCGGACTTAGGACCCATTTGTAACAATTAACAAATTCACAAAAAATTTAGCAACGTTGTCACCAAAAAAGTGAAATAACCAGGCTACAACATAAGTTAGACTGGCTAATTATAAGGTTCACTCTGCTTCTTGCATGTTACTGGGCCTCACTAGCGGTACAATAAAACAGGGTTTGGCCTCGTAAGGGAGTGGAGATACAATCTCCGTCTCGACCTCATACTGCCTCCCTAGTTGTGGTTAGAGGGGCTCCCTTCCGAGTGGTACTCTCAGCAGGTTTTTTGGAAGTTGTCTCGGGCCCCCAGCTTACTCTAGTCGGTCTTGTCCGACTTTCCGAGCACAGCAAACTTCCCTACAGGTACAACTGTGCAGAGTAGTTGCAACCGCACCTTCAGCTTTGCCATGGCTTCCTCACCGTCTGACCCCACCACCAAGGGGGAAAAGAGCGCGCCCGAGCGCCGCACACACGTAAGTCCCGAGTACGAGCCCTCGAAACAGACGCACGTTCCCCACGCGCAACGAGCGTGCAACTCGCTGCGCAGACCCGTTACGCCGAAGCGAACAGCACGCGCCAGTCGGAGAAGTAGCTCCCGTAGAGCCCCTGCCGAGCCCGCGAGGCGAATGACGAGAGTGTACAGAAGACCAGCTGGGACCGCGCCCTACGCGAAAACGCCGCACACCCCACGAGCGGCCGCATACCCGACTCCCCAGAGAGAGCCCGAAACATGACGGGTTTCGCTCCGACACAGGTCCAAAGCCGCACACCGAAAGCGCACGCGCCAACCGGAGGCGGTCCCGACCCGAAAAGGTGGTTAGGCCAAAAAATTTATGTACCTTACCTAAAGTCCGCATCAGCACCTCCTCCCCCAGACGTCAAGCCACCTGATTCCTAACGTGGTGACGAAAACGTCTCTTACACCACAGAATACCGAAGTAGCAGACGCTGGAAGTCGTGAGTGACCTAGCCAAGCGTTGGCTAACACTTCGCTGACCTACTCCTAGACGTGGAGGTTTAGACTCCGGTACCAAGAGTCGTCGCTTTGCGCTACCTGACAGGTGAGGTTCATCCCTTACTCAGGAATGGGGTTCACTTCTCAAAGTTCATAGTAGCCCCAGGAACAAGAGCTCACTCCCTTGTTACCTCGCACTCTACCCGGCCATCTGTAGCCTCGTCGCCCTCCGCCATGATCCGTCAGCGAAATGGCGTGGCAACACTGCTTTTCCCTCGACTCGGTCTTCCGTTTAGAGACGA
>NW_011350104.1:16093-28997 GCF_000735185.1 Notothenia coriiceps
GGGTCACGTCGGGAGAGACTTGAGGCAGAGATACTGCACCAACACTGACTGCAGGAGCAGTGGTGACTGGTGGAGGTAACTCAGGTACTTAATCCTGACTGTCAAAATTAAAAAATTCTCACTCATTTTTGGACTTGCAAGTGAACAAGACTTGACTCTTACATTTATCAGATTAAGTGTGATGCACTCTGTCTGGTCCAATATGATTTAATGTTCCTTAATCTGCTGAGATGTATCAACGGTGTCAGTGGAGGCATTCTGACCTACCTTGACCCCTTTGTGTGTAGGGATATACAGCCATGCTAGTGATAAGGGTCTACTAATGTTTTGATGTAAATGCTAACATGCTGATTACCAGGTATAATGTTTACCATGTACCCCTTCTTAGTTATCTGCATTCTAACATTAGCTAATTAGTGCTGAACACAGAGTACATCTGAGGCCAATGGGAATTACACATCATCATTTAGCTGAATATCATTAGTTTGGCAGGTAACAAAAAGTGTGCCAATCCTCTCAGTAGAAGTTGAGATGTTCACTGGATTAGTAGAAACGATTGAATCCTGCTGGCACTTGATGGAAAGTTATGAGATAATTAAAGTTTATCCTCTGGGGAACAAAGATGTATGCAATACAGTCATATATAGTAATCTATCCCTGTGGCCGAAGGGTTGACTTGCATCTTGAGTTTTTCAGTATTTTCTCTCTATTCTCTTTCTTTTTCTCGTATCATTATATCTCACTTCCTTCCTTCCCATCTACTGTTCTCTTTGTTCTCATGCCAGCTCTCGGTGTGGCTGATATACAAAGCTACCGTATAGAAAGAGGTTTGAGCTCTTTGATCTTCAGATATAGATGGGATGAGGAGCTTCACTTAATTTACATATTTACTGCGTCAGCATTTAAGTTTAATTGTCGATATGAAAGGTAAATGAGTCGTAGATTTTTGTGAGAGTCCAGAGTGTTTCAATAGTAGACCAAATAAAAATAAATTACCAATTATGCAGCTTTCAGCATTTTTTATTACCCAACACATTTAAGAATTTGTCTTATCTGACTTCTTCGCCAGCCACACTTTACTGCGTTATCCATTTTTCTACTCTCTTTATCTCATTTTAACACCCATCGTCTCTTCTTGCTTTCCCCTCTCACCTTCCATCTAGTCCCTACTCAGATCTCCTCTTTTTCCCTCATCTTTTTCTCTTTAACCTCTGATTTCATCTACCCTCTGACATCTTCCAAATCACTTATGTTTCTTCCTTTTCCTCTATGCTTTATAATAGCCTGCTCTCTACCCACTTATTTATTTTCTCTTTTCTTTCTCTTGTTAACTCTCCACATCTCTGATACTTTCACCTCATTTATAATCTCACCATGTGGTGTCATCTCACTCCTCTTATCTTTCAATTTACACTCATATTTTTGTCATTTCTTATGTCTCCAAATGCAACAAAATAAAATGTTCTGGCTGGTCTCAGCTCTGCAAACCCCCAGGTGGCTAATTTCTTCCCACAGGCACTTTCCCTCAGACCATTAGCTCAAGGAAAAGCCTCTCCAAAAGGATGGGGAAATGATTGTAAAAGGAATGGTACTGACGGAATTGTAGATTTCTGCGAATGGTCTGCAAAGCTTACAATTACTTCTGTAACTTAATGACATCACGGTGTAACACTTCCATTTCTATTGGCTGGTGCTCCAACACAAAGCACGTAATAAGCTAAGGGGGTGAGATATCTGTAAGCGGTTGACCAATCACAATAACCTGAAAATACGCATTAAATAGGGCCCCTTCAAAGGTTTTAGCTATTAGCGGAAGTAGTTATAATACTTAAAGACGTGCTATGCTATACACACAGCAATAAAACAAATAATACATGGGAATAAATCGTACTATATTCATTGTGAGAAAATCCGTTAGGACATGACAAACTGCCTTGTATGTGAAGTGTGTGTCTCGTTTAAAAATGTCATAAAAAACGTGACATTAGTGTTATCGCACCACAACCACCTAAGCAAACTAGGAACTCTTATCATTGATCTCCGGGAAAACTAAAACGTATTATGTATTCCAGAAACAACACTGGTGCTTTAGTGCTACAAATATTCTTGACACTTCCTGTCCTTAATGTGTAAAAGCCCGCCTCAATTTATGCTATTTATGATAGCACTACCTGTACTGTGAGACATTAATGTGAAACCGGCACATGGCAGCAAGACTAAAAGGTCGGAGGGTTAATCTCCTATTCATGGCGGATCAACAGACAGCGGCTCTTTAGATCCCCTTTGTAATAGCCTCAGGAAAATCTATTTTCTTTGTAAAAAACCTCCATCATACCGATAAGTCTGCTGTCTTTGCATTCATTGCATGAACACAAACAGATATAATAGATGGCATGCAAAGACTGCTAGACAGCGAAAGACATTTGCCGACATTTTAAAGGAGCTGGAAACACAGGGAATAATAATAGCTAACTGTGGCACTAGAACTGAATGAAAGCATTACCGTCCCAATATTGCAGTCCATTTTGGATCTAAGTCTTTCAAATATGTGTCTCAACGAGATTGAGAGGTTCCCCCTGCCTGTTAATAAGCTTAGAGTTTCTGGTACTGCAGCAAGATTCGACACAGCTGCAGCTTACTCAGCAATTTATTTGAGCTGATCAGGTGTAGCTCCAGGATGTGCATCAACTAGCCAAGGCTCTGATTGTTGTTTGTACCCGTGCCGTGCACATTAGCTCCCGGCTGTAGTAGGTGGAGGTGTTTGTAGAGCTCAAGGAAAATGACCAAGCTGTGCAAGGAGAGTTTATCAGACATTGGTAGAGAGGGAGTTCTGCCCAAATCCAACCTGACTACATGGCAGCACTTCTGGAATGTATCAAAATGGCAGAGCAATGCAAGTTTCTGGACTTCACACTCACTGGAGTCACATTTGTATAACTTATCATTTCTTTTGAATGTATTTGTGTTCCTGAGGTCTCTGCCTTAAACTGTGGATGAAAAACAAATAACATGTTGGCATTGTTGGTGATAAAAAGTATAATGTCTTTTCTTTAAAACTTGTTTTATTGTGTAATTATTTGAACGGACCTTCTTCATAATAAAATGACACACTGATCCTTATTTCAGGGACTATAGCAATTTATAAGCTGAGTTAAACTCTGTCACCCACATGCCGTTTCCTAACTTTACTGAGTTGTTGTTATTGCAAACAATAAGCGCTGCTCTTGAATCAAGGTTCTCCGCACAGGAACCTCTCAGCTCAACGACAGAATATTCTTTATTCGCAGCTTTCAATTATGCAAACAATTACCCTCGGGAACGAGCAGTGCTCTGTTTTCATTCTCCCTCTCTTGTCTCCTTTTTAATGAGCCGAGAGCAAGTGAAAGACACATTGTTAGTCGCTACACAAATAAGTGGCAAGTCTGAAACCCTCAAATTACAAGGTTGTTAGAGTCAAAGGCAAGTCAGCATCCCTTTCGCTATAATTAACTCCCAGCATCGCTTTCGCAAGACAATTAAAGGGCCTTTTTGTCATTTTTGTACACTGAAAAAAAGAACACATTGGATTTACTCAATTCAATTGTGGACATTTGTTGCACACAAATAATTTGCTTTGGCAGCAACCTATAGAATTGTTTTGAATCAACACAAACGATTTATGTCCAATCAACGCAANTACTTTGTGTTGATTCAAAGTTATTGAAATGTGTTTCAATAAAGTACATTAAACACTTTCATCATTTTACTCCAACCCAATTTGATCACTTTATTCAAACACTATTTGATCACATAACTCTAGCAATATTTGTTATTTTAATATTCCCATGTCTATTACATGTTTTCAGAATTGTAATTTTCATTTTTGTATACCACTTAAACCTACAAGGATATTCATAGGATGGCATTATTCATGGTTGTTTCCATGTTAAGGTAGCTTTACCGAATACAGAGCATATGTTACATCAAAACGTTAACTGCATATTTTGACCCAAGGTAAGCTGCGTTTCCAATATCTTTTTAATTTACCCTGGATGGACAGAGGTGGAAAAACTATAAAAAATGACATGTTCTAACTGAAAAAGGCTGTTAACAATGTGGTCTGGTTTTCAGACCTGGTGTACAGAGATCTGGCTATTATTTGGCGATTATATTTATTTTAAAACAATCGTTAAATTGGGTTTATAATGTACAGTGTAAAGGAACGCATAAAGCTGGAGATGGTAGAAGAACAATACAGTATGATACAATACAAGTTGGAGTAGTAGTACTGTAAACATTTATAATATACCTTTTCTCCTGGCTTGAGCTTTTGGCCCTTTGTTGTCTTCCAAATTCAGTTTGTGTCTTAAAGAGAATTTCAAGTTTAGGTTTGCAAATTTTAACAGTGCTCTTCCAACATGAATCTGTGGCGGAAAAGTCAGAGCGAAATTCTTTTAATCAAACTTGAAAGATATCTCTCCCTAACCCCTAAAGTATGCTTGATCATATCTTGCTTTGGTCATGGAAAAACTCTCTCAAACACCAGAACTATGTTTTCTGATGTCTGAAGAACTGGAAAAGTCATTTTTCTAAATAAAGCTTTAAGTTTGGATTTGTTTGTGGAGAAATACAAAAACAAATCTTAGTTTTCTTCTTAATGAGCTTCTTGATCTGACAATCTCAGTTGGTATTACTTATCCAGAAAATGCATCCTTCGACATAGGCGGAGAGAAATTCTTTGAAGATGTGACCCGACACAATATTAAGCTGCTTCTCTTGTTGCAAGTTCCTATCAACATCTAAGAGATACTGAGATCAGAAAAGCAGATTCCAAAATGGGGTCACAGCGGCTTTGTTGTGGAAACAGTCAATACATATAAACCTAGAAACACTTTTTAAAGATTTTCTATTTTTACAAGAAAGTTAGGACACCACAAGATTCAGATCATAGAAAGAAGCACACACCAACAAGCTGACAAACTTCCTTTCAGTCTCGGCAGAGCTCCTGTCAGTCATGCTGTTTTCAAAGTCTTAAACTCAAAGTGAACTGATAATGAGAAGCAAAACACTGACACAGTCAGAGAAAAGTTTCAGAAACAGTCAACATTTTAACTACCAGAAAAATGCAAACTCACTTCTTTTAAAGAGCAACTTCCAGGTTAAAGACACCTGTGAAAAAATGTAGGAAAATGATGAATACACTAGATTTTCAAAAAAATATACAGTGCTAGTTTCGACACAGAAGACACAGAAGAAGTTGAACATGAATATTCGAATGCATATGACGGACCACAACCTTATAATTATGAGCCTGCTAGGCGTCCAAGAGACCAGGAGCAGCCAAGGATTAGAAGAAATAACGGCCATCGGAGAGAAATTGAGTTTTGGTGTGAGGAGAACCAGTGGAGAACTGGGCAGCTATCTTGGTGAGTGACCGGCGTTAGCTACAGAATGTTAGCTAACGTCACATCATAACATTGTGAAGTTAGCTATCATATATCAGGCTATAACTAAAGTAGCGTTGATAATATAGTAACGTTACTGGCAGGACTGTTGATACTGATCCATAACAGAAACTAATGCGCAAGTATCAGCCGTATCTCGCGTTACCTAATGCAACTCCACACTACGGTGCTGTGTACCGGAGGAGAGACGCGAGATACGGCTGATACTTGACGATCTGGCGGAGAAAGGTTGTGGAGCCTCCGTTGATATGCCGTTGTAAATGGCTTGATGGAAAGCAGGTGTGTAGTCGGGGAGGGTGCACAGCTGATTGCAGCAGGTGAGTGGAGGTTGAGCCGCGAGCCATGAGTGACAGCCACCACGCACACACAAACAACACAGACAGGGGGAAACAAACAAACACAAAGGAGACGGCTGGAGCAGTACAGCCACCACAGCGTTACCTAATGCAACTCCACACTACGTCTTACGGTGCCATGTACCGGAGGGGAGAGAGAGAGAGAGCGAGGGGCAACGAAGGGGAGGGAGAGAGAAGTAATACGGTTTCCTGATAAAGCTGTGGAGAGTATGTGCTGCAGGGAGGTGGATGCACAACGCACCCAGGAACGAACGCTAGCTCCGGTCCTTTTTACTGTGGACTCGATGTCCTGACAGGCTGGTATTTGTGCAACCTGCAAAAACACAATACTGCACCATGATTACAAATGGTGAAATACAATGTAAAACTACCGAAAAATACCAGCTCACTAAAACACAACCGCTCAACTCAACGCAACTACTAACTATACCCGCGGTCAGAGAGCGGAGATGTTTACCCTTTGTGATGTAATATGACGCGTTTGACGTATGACCTTAAAAAAAAAGCCGTTTTTAAGAGCAGAGCTCAAGATTGCTCCTTTCCCTCTGAATCCTGCCCTTATGTTTCGTAAAACATATCAAATCCTACATTCACTTTTTTAATTGTAATTTTCAAGCAAGTTTAAGCATAAATGTAGAATAAATAAAAACCTGCAAGTAGCTCTTTAAACCTAAAAGATGTTATTGTTTGGCTCTGCCTTTAAATAAATCAAACAATTCACACATAGCACTGTAACTTTTCTCTCTTCGATGACTGTTTTCTGTTGTATCTCAATGTAATTGTATAATGCACGTCTTTGCAGTGTGTTGGTGCTTTTAATGATTTTGTAAGGCACTCCAAATAAATGAACTGCCTGCTTCAACGGCAAGAGACACAAACAGAACAAATGTAATTGTCCAAGTAGTACGTTTTCCAGATGCTAATTGTTGGCATATCAATATGTATTATTATGTCCTTCCTGGTGGTGCATTCACATGTTCAAGTGAACTTCAGAAACAGAGTTGTGCCATTCAGCTGCCGTATGATATTTAAATCATAAACTATGATGTTTGGAGACCCAGCATGGAATATATTTTGTTGTATTTCAGCAGATGGCAACTGCTTAGGAGTTATAACCCATCCTAAACAATGCATCCACAGCAGTGTTTTTGCTTTCTGAAAGAAGAGTCAGACAATTTAGTTGATGAACTGCTGGGATTTCAGGATGCACAGTTTAGTTGTGCATTATTTCTGGCTGCAAAGTTTTAGGCAGAAACGTAATGTTATTCATGCAGTAGAGTCCCTCGAATTGGCAATAGTTGAAGGAAGGGAGCTTTCCAAATAACAGCTCAACACAGAACTTCACAAAATGAATTCAGGCCACAATATATGCCATAGAAGAGGATGGAAGTTACTGAGTTATAAATGTGGATGTGTTAATTAGACTTTACAAAACATGGACAAAGTCTCTGTTTCGTCACACATAGATTTCTGAAGAGCCTTTCTAAACTCAATATGCTCCATCCATTTTCATACAGGCAGTACCAACACCGCCTAACTCACGGGAAATTAAAAAACAAAAGAGATTGAGACTGTATCTAGGGGGAGCCCAGCTGCTAGTGTGTCCTATTCCCAGATACGATTTCTCAAGTGAGACATCATTTGAGTAAGAAGGAGAAAGACAAACACATTGGACTAGAATGACAGAAACTCTGTGCTCTGTGTCTGCTGGATGTGGTTTGTCGCCGTTATATCATACCAATGCCATATTAGATCTTTATAACTTTTATAAATGAGTATTCCATGATATAGACTGACTATATTTTCAACCCTAATATGAAAGACTTCCTGTGTCCCTGATGTGCTCTGAAATTCTGATCCCAAAACGCAATTAACTGAACCAAGTTAACAATATATTGTCTCTTTTTGTTGGACCTTCTGCCCAAAATGAGATGTTTCTAGTTCTCCTCGACAGAAATTAATCATAACTTGACCATGTCCTTTTTTTAAACATTGAATGCACTTGAAAGCAGATTCTACACCTTTACCTTTAACAAGCTCTGTATGTCCTGTTGACTTAGATATCTCTGCTTCTGGCAGCTGTGGATCCTGAACTGTCATATTCAATGTCTGTCAAATGAGGAGGTGGCTCGACAGACAGAAACGTTATTATCCTGCACGAGTGTCATCATAGGGAATATAATTGTTGTCATGCAGATGATTTTTTTTGTTGAGGTAATTGCAGGAAGGTGATGGATTGTAACCCACTGATTGGTTGTGTAATTCATTGCTGATTAGTTGTGACCAGCCTGAGGCCTGAGGTACTTACCCGCCCCCCTCTAGACCCAATGATGGGCACCAAGGTATGGGCGTTAGATGAATCTAATAAAAATAATTATTGCTGAAACGATTTTTACCCAGGCGTAGGTGGATGATGGGAAGGGTGGGACTGGTGTTTGTGTTACGATCTGTCCGTGTTGTGTTTTTGTCATGTCTGGTTCTGTCTTTGGTTTCCTGTCTCTGTGTTTCCCCTCCCATCGTGTCTGTTGCTGCTGATTGTGTGCACCTGGTGCCCGGTGTTGTCTCCTCCCCTCTCACCTGTGTCTTGTTCAGTTGATTAGTTTGTGTGTATTTAGATTCTGGTTTTTCTGTTGGACTTTTTGGGATTATACGATGTTGTTGGAAGGTTCTTTGTTCAGAGGGATTTTTGTGTTTTTTGCCTTGCCTTATTTTTACTTTGTTGCTAGTTTTTGCAATAAAAGCATTTTTGAATTTGGATATTCTGCTTTTGGGTCCTGTGTACCTTGCCCTCCAGCCGTGACAGTTTGTTTGTTGCCTCTCATCTCTTGCATCCTTATGTTTTCACTCATTCAGACAGCAGCTGTGTTTCAGACATAAGAGGATAAACACAAGAATAATTATGACGGCAGAGATATCGCTAATCACATTTTTCACTTTCTAAGTCTGTTTCCTGCCGTCTCAATCTGATTCTCTAATGGAGCTGCCTGATGTGCCTCTAAATCCTCAATGCCAGCCTTTCAGAAATCAAGAATGAAAGTCTGGCTTCCTGAACAACACCAAGCTTTGACTCGCAGCATGTGATGACCAGGTACTGATTGGCTTTTGCCAGTTAATAACCACATTGAATGAGGCAAGATGTGATTGCATCTACAGCCCGGAGATGATCCGTGACTTGAATGAATCAGCAATTGTTTCCACATAATGCTGCCGATTGGAAATTCATAAAAATATACTATCTGATAAGACAGCATAATAGATGATAAATAGCTTTCGTCCAGATCTAAATTCACAATAAAGATGAGCACTAAGCAATTGCAACAATGAACCCGCAACCAGTATAAAATACAATTCTTTACATCTGAAGCATTGTCTAAGAATAGGTATACAGTACATCTCGCATGAATTACTATTGAATATAAGTCTGAAATAAGTACTAACAGAAGAATGGTTGTATCTGAATCCATAGCAGCATGGTTTAAACTCCTGTCCACACGCAACACCCTCACAGACTTGATTTGATAACACATAGCAATGCGAGTGAGCAAAATATGACAGGGCCAACCTCTGAATTCTCCAATTGATGAGGCAGTAACTAGTACGTCTTCTGGTTTCGCACAGGGGGGCTGCATTTACTAAATATTCACAAATTATAAATCTGAAATCGCTGTTAGCATCACATCAAAATGCCTGATGAATTGCCTCTGCAGTACAACTAGTGACGGAGATGAGAAGTCCACATCATTAATAATTGTTTTACAGAACAGACTTAGAAGCTTTAGGTTGGAAAGAATGGCCTTTTACTGCAATTAGTGATGATGAACCAATGTGGAGTGGTGAATGGGATGACTTCTTTGAGTCATATCCTAATTAGGATTTACTTAGGGACGCTTGTATCTGTCACAACTAAAACAGTTTGGTTCTCAGAGACAGAAGGTTTTATTAGATACAGATTAAAAGATATTGATGTGTAGTAAAGGGCATTTGTTATTATCATTTCCAGTAGTGTAGCAGAGGTTAAGTAAAATGCTGTTTGATAATCTTTCTTTTTTGATCTACAGTATATTTCTCTTTTGGAAATCTCTTCATCTAAATTATTACCTGACAAGGAGATACTGATTTTAGTTTAAAAAAAACATTTGAAATCCCAAAAATATTTTATATATTGTAATCTGTTTCATACACTAAATTGTTTAGCAAAATGATGAACCAACCAAATATATGCTTTCTATAGTTAACTCAAGTAAAGTTAACTTGAATGCAGCAGTGACATTTTTTTAAGTTGAACAGGTTGAATTTGTTTTCACAGAGTAATCAGCCAATCGATGTGTATTTTCATGCACAACACTGAGTGCTTTCTTTTGTTTGTTTCTCCGCCTGCTCAGGTTTTTCTCTAAAAAACAAATGTTAATTTCACGGTGTGTCTGCTGTTTATTTGTGATTGTAACTCATTGCCCATTATCTGTGTGTAATTGCATTAGGTCTCATTCGCTGGGCTCTGTTCTCCTCCACACTAGGAATAGTTTTTTTGTTTCGTTTTTTTTTAAGCTATACTATAATGTGTATTGTTCTGTAGAGAAGTGTAACAAGTCCCTGAATAAAACATTGCTTTCAGGTTCTTGCATTGTTTTTCAAGGATTTATTTACCAAAGCTGTAATCAGTCATTTCAAATATTTTTTCAGGTGCAGTCATTGCACCAATGTATATATAAAAAAACATATTATTGAAGAAATTAGGAATGAGGAAACACAGGAGCAGTTGAGACTGTAAGAGAGAATTCCTCAAAAACAGCACATATTTGGATCTAAAGCTCCATGTGGTGAACTGACCTTGTTTACCATATTGGCAGTGGCGGTTCTAGACCAATTTGACTGGGGGGGCCAGGCTGGGGCCAGTTATTTTCTGAGGGGGGCACAATAAATGCAGGACGAAAAAGACAAAGACAGTATGAAGTAATTGCGCATAAGAAAACAATGCAATATAGTTATTTGTATTTGTTTCATTACACATTATTATATGCTTACCTTTAACCTTTGTGTGCTGTTTGGGTCTGTGGGACCCGTTTTCAGTGTTTACTAAAATAAATTGTATGCAATTTAATTATTTGAAGCTGCTTTATTTGGGGGTGGACCTCACATACTCTAGGGGGGTCCATGCTCCGCCGGAAAGATTTTTTTTAAATGTCGAAGTTAAATGCATCAATCTGGTGCACTTAGTGCCCAAAATGAATTTATGGATACAGCTCTCAACACTCGATGAAATGGAGCAGTATACTTTTCAATAATCCAAACATCTTTAGAATATGATCACAACCAATAACAAATCATTTAAACTTGTGTATTCTTATCTTATGTTACCTAGGTTATTGTGCGGTCGATTAGATATACTCTTACACGAGAACCTACTTGTATTTCTTAGTCCTTGCGTTTCACTTTACATAAAAAGCCATATTATGACGGTTCCGGGAATGACTCACCTATAGAGGTTTTACTCAAGGTGTCGTCCGGAAATTATGATGGTTTATCAATTTTCTTTCACGAGACTCCAGACGTTCAGTAGAAGGTCGACAAGTGCTCAGGCGACCGGAAAAACCCACAATACCAACTCTGTTACGCTGGGTGTAACCAAAGCCCCGAATTTTTACGGAGTTTTTGTTTACTTCTGTTGAAGTTACGAGATGATACCTGAACGAACAGGTGTTATAATCAAGTCAGAACACCCCTCTCCTCCTGAATCGCCGCAATCTACAACCTCCGCCGGGGCTACGGAACCTGTGAGCCTGTCACACTGGGACGCATAAAAAACCTCTTGTCGAATAAACGAGGTATAGTTGTAAGAAGAGTGTCTTCGTTAGATAAGTTTACAGACGTTTTCGGATGACGTAATATGCTAACTCCTATTAATGGGCAAAGGACATATTTCTCCAATAGTAGAAAACCGAGGATGTTATTTACTAAGAGCACGTTTGTACAAGAACAACGGGGTTACTAACTCCGACTCGTCCAGTTTACGCAAATACACTTCACTATGCAAGAAGTATTCCGTCTAATATCAACTTGGACGGCAGAAAGTTCGACGACTCGAAATATGTAGGGAGTTGGAAAATAGCGTAAAATTTCACTGTCAATTTTCGTGAAAAGTTTCTGTGAAGGTGTGACTTGATAATTGTTTGAGAGTTGACTACGGAGGTCAAGTCATCCTAACTGGTAGCCGTGACCCCTTTGGTCGACAGACGATACAAAAGGTTCTCTGTCACTCGTTTGAATGGACGTAAGTCGAAGAACAAGGGGAGATTTGTTTTTTATTTCATTTACACCCAAACATACACGTTCAGTAAGACGACAGAGGTAACGGTTTACCCATTCCCAATCCCATCCTAATACCTACGACATAATAAATTACAATGATGATAAATGATATTAAGTCTTGTGTTACCAGTTCGGGTTCCTCTGTCTAACCCACAACGACTGGTGATTCATATCAACGCTTATATAAACGTTGTACAGACAAGTTTACCACTTTGTGTTAGGAAGAATAAATCATTGTAAACTCATAGGTCACAAACTCCTCGTTCAATTCAGATATTGACTGGTATTAACTGTGGGTATACGTCCCGCCAAGATCCCGCGCCCGTCACGGGGGATTGTGACTGAAACCCTGTCCCCTTGTTGGCGACTTTAGTTTTTTTATTTTATCAAATACTATAATTCTGGTAAAGAAACGACTGGCCTTATGCGGCCTCGATGCTTATAACTATGTATAGACATGTTGGGTAATCTCGCTCCTCGAGTTGTTTGTTCTAGCTTATTACGCTTCTCTGATGTTTTTTCTTTTTTGTTTTGTGTTTTTTCTTTGTGTTTTTTTTTGTGTTTGTTTTTGTTTTATATATTGTTATATAAATAAAAAATTGGTGTTTTTTTCTTCGCAGTAGTCGGTGCCTCCTCGGTGTGTCGGAGACACTCGCTCGGCTGTGGGAAACTAGATAAATTATATATCACATTTTATAATTCATTCTTTAGTAAGGTTACACACAATAGCCTCATTTTTTATATATTGATAAATTTTCCCCTCACTAATCCAGTTTATAACGTATTTTTTTTTCTTTT
>NW_011350104.1:29042-47088 GCF_000735185.1 Notothenia coriiceps
TACTACTCCATCATTTCGTAACCACCCATATAGAGTCACCCCGTTTTTTCATATAATCAGGTCGGTGAGTTAACACGTTCAAGAGGGTGAATTTTTCTACTTCTCTCCGCGAACCATTAAAAGTAGGATCCATATGGAGTTGATCCCACTCTCTGTTCTACTCTTCTTTTTTTAGGTCTTTTAGTGTAACAGGACTAAAATTTCTTAAACAAGCGTTAATAACTACCTTTTATTCATAAACACGTTATTGTTTTCAGTAGAGTTATGAAACAATATATGGAAACAACCGTCTGTTCTCAGTTGTGCAAAAAGACATTCAGAAGTGTTCCAAAAGTGTGTGACACAACCATATAAACCGGGTAAGGAGGTTCGTCTTAGAGGAGATTCTCGTCACTACAAAACCCGACAGCGAACCCATTGTGCCTTAAAGTTGAGGGAGGGTTTCTAAACAACTCCATATGGATCCTACTTTTAATGTCCGAGAGAGTAGAAAAATTCACCCTCTTGAACGTGTTAACCACCGACTGATTTTATGAAAAAACGGGGTGACATATACTAACTGAGTTTATTATATTGATGCTACTGAACTCTCATCCGTTAGGATCCGTATAATTGTGTTAATTCAATTTGTGATGAATAGTGCCGCTGTCCACATGACTCTAATAATAATAACAAAACAAAAAAAGCTATTTAAATTTAAAAAAAATTAAAAAAAAAAAAACGATCCCCGATCACCAGAACGCCCCGGGATTCGCCGGTGAAGGACGGCAGAATTGTAATTTCCCGTGTTCAGTGAATGCAACAGAGGCAACACACTAGACCAACCAGAGAGTTGAATGGATATAAACATCTGTTTTATTGGCTGACAGGTACCTATCCTGTGCGCTGTGACAATGTTTAAATTGTCAGTCGGACTCAGAGTTTTTGAAGATGGACATAAAAACATATTTTCTTAAAAAAGACGACAATTCTCAAGTGGTGGCTCACACAACAACCCCAGAGCCACCACTTGAGCCAGGTAAATGGTATGTAAATGTCAGTAAACTTCCAAGATATGTGTAACATGTAAGCAAAGCATAAATTACAGCTACGTTGAAGTTACTTTGAATCGCGGGGTAAGCTAAACCGTTAGCAAGTAAATGTAAATGTGTCTGTTTGGCCACTGACGTTGCCATAACAACACCTGAATTTAAATGTGCAACCTCTTTTTGTGACAGATTTTTGCATGAAATTATAATTCTTCTGAATTTTATTTCTATTAACAGCTAGTTTCTATGTGAACATTATGAGATGACAGCCAGAGAGAATAAATTAAAAACAGTTATGAAATAGTATATGACAGTAAAACAAGAATACAGTTTAAAAGGGGAGTGATTTGTAAAATATCCATAAAGAAAAATCTGTTTACAGTTCTGTTTCATATGGGTGTTGAGAGATGTATCGATAGGTCTCTTAATTTTTCTCTCAAAGTGCACCAGATTGTTATTTAAAAAATAATCTTCCCGGGGGAGCATGCCCCCGGACCCCCCTAGCGGAGGTTAGGTCCACGATATTTACATGCTTATTTATACAATATGTGTGCTTATGCTAACATCATAAGACAAAAGTTGGTTACGTGTTGTGTGCAGTGAGAACGTGCTAGAGTGAGGGGGGCGCCAAAGCTCGCTTAGGGCCCCCAAAAGTCTAAAAAAAATGAGAATGTCTGGCGGGCCTGATGTGGCCCGTCGGCCGCTAGTTGATGGTAACTGGTATAGAGCGTACACACGGAGCCGTTTGCCCCCCCAGAGCGTTCCGTTTGCAGATCTATCAACCTTGGGACCCGTTATCGTTTGCGGGGTCCATTTCAGCCGTTCCGTTATGGCCTCGTGTAAACGAAAGGGCTATACGCGAGAGAAACTATGCGGATAGTTGTCTCAGCAACACAAAACATACTGTAGTCTTCTTTGACTTAACAAAACTCTTGAAATTCTGTTAATAATAGTTCCTTTTTGAAATAATAAAACAAAAATTATGCTCATATCCTACACTTAATATTTGAAAAAAAAGCAGAGACATTTATCAACATGTAAGAGCCTGTGTGTCTATAGAGGGGAGCCGACAGCAGAAACACCTTGTGTATAAGCACAAGCTCATCACATCAACCTGCTCAGCTGCCAAATGTTCAGCTTCCCCAGAGAGACGTCATATGGATACAGGAGAGGACACACCCATGTGAGCATCTCCTGTGTTTGTGGGTGTGTGTGAATACCATATGTGCACTCTATATGTGTACATGTTTGCGAGCATGTGTCATGTGGTACAATGGTCCTCTACAGTGACCTTGACAGAAGGAACGACACAGCCAGTGTTTTTCTTGTCTCAGCCTTACCCTATGTGCTTCGAGTCTGCCCTGCGCACAGTTTGTTCAAACACTCTCTCTACCGTCACACTTAGCAAATTTACCGGTTCTTTTTGGACATGACAGAAAACTAAGGAGCATGTGTTCAGTTGCAACTGAATCCTCCTTTGGCTCTCATTGTCTCCCACCAGGCCTTTCGTGAAAAAGATCCGATCAGTGTGGAAGGTAAACATACTTCAAAGAGTCATGAAAACAGTCTGGGTTTATTAACAGCTGTGTATGTTCCAGTGACAGATTCCAGCCAGGTTAAATCAATTTGACAAGGTTTCACTGCTTTCTTAACCGTGGACCTGGTTTCTATTTAGGGTGTCTCGCACGCAGCTACTGCAGAGACAGGCCGTCATGTTTGTTTCCCTTCAAACTAGTGAAAACCTTTTGCTCACCTCTTACCCAGTTGGTATTGGACCTAAAAATCTGACAATGTCAGTCCTAACCTTTGTTGCATTAAGAACAGTTGTCTATATTTTCATCATTGCTCCATCGAAACCTTCATTCTGACCACACGCACAGTGAAGTATGAGGAAAAAATAAGGCATTTTCACAGTTTCTTTTATCATAATGTGTTAAAGGCTTATGGCAAATGTGTGCAAAAGATTAGTCAGTGGCTTTCAAAATAGAATATTCAAATACCCTGAAAACAGTTAGCATATAGGCCATGATGATTCATTTGTTGCAGGGAATCACATTGTGACAGCTGAGCCTACAGTAAAGTATATGAAGTCATGGTAGGATGAACATGTTTTTCTTTTGACACAAGAGTCAAATTCAGCACAAGCTCCAGCACATCTTGCTGGCATTTGCTACATAGACGTATGTTAAGTGTAGGTTATATCTTTATTTTTTTAACTCATGTCATCATTCAATGAATGTTGCAGTGACAGCCAGTTTCATGCTCTGTGGTGTGACTCAGACCAATGTCCCTGGGTGGGGTCAGAGGTCAGGTGTCAGCTGACTGTTCAAACCGCTGATTGTAGGCATTTCTTTTGAGAGGAAGCATCACAACTTGTGCAATTGATGTTGCCCACTGAAAGCAGATGTGAGCAGCTCTGAACACAACAGTGTGGAGCGATATTTGATTTGAGTCGGTATCAGTGGGTGAAGTACTGATTTATTATCCACTGGAAGTTCAAAGAAGGACTTTCTGTTTTGTTTTTTCTAAAGAGGAACACAAACTGACAGTGATCCTCTCCTTCTGCACCATTTATCGGCAATATTTAATTACAGAGTATATTAGGCCATTTAAAAGCATTGAAGATAAGATGATTTTCAGTCTACATCACACCATGTACCCTCTGAAGATTTTGCTTATTCAGTTCTTAATGTGAATCCATTCAATGAAGGTTCACTGTCAAAACATATACACATTAATTCTGAATATCTGCCCTCACAAATGGGATAAAAGTAAAGAAGCATGGGAAGGGGATGTTGGAGATTCTATCTCAGAGGACGCCTAGAAAAACATTGTTTCACGTAAACACACCTTATCTTTCTGTATTAGACATGGATTAATCCGATTTAAGGTACAGTACACCGACTACATTACTCCAAGGACAGATTAGCTAAGATATTTCCCAGTGTCGTTCCAACCTGTCCCAGGTGTCATTATTCCCTGGGACATATGTCCTGGTCATGTCCGTTCTTAAGTGTTTTTTTGGAGTTCAGTATCTTTTCCAAGGACACTTGGCGTGTCGTCTGCAGGGGTTGGGGATCAATTCACTGACCCACAGATTGGAAGACATCTATTAATCCCCTGAGCCACATCCACCTTACCAGCGTTTAGTAGTTTCACCCCATGTATGGAAAGTGTGGTTGCGTCCGTTTTACACCAAATTTACGTTCTGCAACGTTACCTGTTTTAAACACAAATGTGATGTAGTTCCTAAACTAGTCTACCTGTAAGTTAGATTTAAGGAAACTGTGACCTTTTATAGATTTTTGTACGCATCTTAGGGCCCGGACACACCAAGCCAATTTTGGCCGTCGATAGATGTCGACAGATGTCTGGCCGTCGTGAGCGTCCTGTCGGCCTACTCAGATTGGTGTGTCCCGCACCGTCGTGTCTTTTTGGCCATGCCGACACCTTCCGCCGCCGATTCAACATGAAGAATCGAGAAGCTGTCGGCTAAAGGCCGTCGGCCAAAGAAGTTACTCTGATTGGCTGTTCAGCTTAGCGAATCAGTGCATGAGAAGCAAAACGGAAGTGAGGAAACCAAACAAACTATTAAGAAGGCAAATCTGAGATTTCATTTAACTCCAGCTCTTGACACAGGTTCGGGAATGCCACACGAGCTTCTCGCTGTAGAGTGAAAATGGAACGCACATGCTTTTTATTGTTTGTTTATATCATGGTCTGTTCTTCTTCTCTCTGTGTATCACGCAGTCTGTCTTGTGGTTGTTGCCTCTTTTGAATGATGAATACACACTACCGCCGCCTGCTGGTAAGGAGAGTTATTGCCAAGCACGCATGTGCATGTACATGCTACTTGGCCGTCGGCTGAAGTCTTTGCAGTGTGTTCCAGTGCGACTGTTGGCCAAGACTCAGGAGACGTGAGGCGAGTCAGGCGACACAACAGTCGTGTTCCGTCGGTTTGATGTGTAGGCCTACTGGTAGGTTCAGAGCGCCCCTTTTGAAGGCGGACAGTGAACACAGACATAGCTCTGAAGACATTGGAAACATGTTATTTAATTATTGCTTAAGACTTCCAGCGGAAGTATACAATTAAACAATTAAAATTAACTCCACATTTAGCAGCTATGACAAACACATTAATGCATCAATTTCCATAAATCAGTCATTTAATATCAGAATCATAATTCCTTTATTAGTCCCACAGAGGGACTATGATTCTAAAATGGGCTTTTACATGGGTATTTTAAGTATATTTTGAATGCAGGACCTTGTAACAAAGTAATTGTATACTATAGTATGTCTATTTTTGCTTAATATTTGAGGACTCCTTCCATCACTAGAACCGAGAAGGTTATTATTTTATTACAATTTCATCTTACTTCCTCTCTCTCCCTTCTTCTATATCTTTGTCTTTTCTCTCCCTCGTTTCAGGAGTCACTTCCTCTCAGTGTGCTGAGTAAGTCCCTGTGTCTGTCAAGTGTCAGAGCAGACAACACGAAGAGCTGAACGGAGAGGAGAGGACAGATCAGAAAACAGACTGAAAAGCTCAAGAAAAGTTGAGTGGGAGGTTGAAATAGAAAAAGGGAGATTAAGGAGGAAGAGGAGTGATGGAGAAACCCCAATTTGTATAACCCTACTGCACCCACCCCCCACCCCTCCTCCTCCTCCTCCTCCTTCTCCTCTGTATGGCGGAGCAGAATGTAGGTCTATGCTCGCCTACAGCCATCAGCAACAATCTGTTCTGCCCCAGTTACTGACGCATCTCACAGACTAAACATACTCACACACACATACATCACACTACGCAGAAATACACTCACAGATGCACATAGAAACAGACACGCTTACAATGTGCTGGCAGAAACACACACACAGAGCTGTCTCAGAGGAACACACGCACGCTGGCACACAGAGGTTTGATCTGCAACACGCCTGAGCCTACATCTGCATACGTTTGAAGATGATCATGCCTCTCTCAGAATTCGGGAGGTGAATTAAAAAATATATATTGGATATCATATTTTTTTATCACAGCTGTCACAGCCAAAAAACTGCATGTATTTTATTTGGCATCATTCAGTAGCAATGAAGGAAAAAGAACACACTTTACCAAAGATAGACGGACACACAGCCGCTGGTGAAAATCAGCTAACATGTTTATTATTGATTTTCACATCAGCAGCTTTATTTATTTATGATATGCTGGTTCAAGGTGGCTTAAACAAGTCTCATACACTTTCAATATAATATCACCTTTAAAGTCGATATGGCAAACATGTTAGCCAACATTAGATTATTTACATAGCAGTTACTGAGCAATACTCCTGTTTATTTTGAGTGGTTTGTTTCTAATATACTCTCTCGTTTTATCTCTATATTTGGTCTCAACCGCCTCCTAAAGGAAAAATATGGCACAAGTTGCTAAATGCTGAGATTTTCTCCATCTAGTTTTCAAATCACAAATTATAACCAGAATGTAACCAAAAAATGTGAATGAATGCTGTCCGGTTAGGGTTGGAAAAGACAGTTGCTGAAAAGACAGTAACCTTTTGGTAAGTCTAGTGAAACAGTTAAGGTAAGGCATTTACTTTGAATGGTCAAGATCATTGGGATTGAAGGTCGTTGGGCAGCAAGTATCGTAAGAGTTCTGCTGTCTTTCAAATGCTCAAGAAAACAGTTACATGTTATTATTATTTATTTGAATGGTTGTTGGAGTCCACCTTATAAACATGGGCTTAATATACTTTCTGTTTTTGCTCTCTTTTTGGTCTCCACTATGTCCTGAAGGAAATTGCTTCTATGCTTCTTTGTCTGGTCATTTGTCTGGTTAGGCTTAGGTTTGGGGTTCAGGGTTGGAATCAGAAAAGACAGTCAGGTCTTTGACCCTTGTTAATGTAAGCCATTCATTTTGAATGGTTAAGATCGTTGTAATGGAAAGTTCGTTGGGCAGCAAGGATTGTGAGGGTTCTGCTCTTTCAACTGTTCCAGGTTATATTTACTTTAATGAAAATGTTCCTCAGCATTTTTAGCTTTTTTGCATATCTGTACTTAACAATAAATGTTATAAAAGCTGTAGCTGCTTAAGAATAAAAGTCTATGATGGTTGACTGAAAGTCACATTACGTGTCAAGGATAAAAACACAAACTTTGTTACCAATAGTGTTGCTTTATTGTTGATATATGTTTCTTCAAGATTAGAGATTGATAGCAGAAATGGTAAACCTAGCAGTAGAGTGGTTTCACAGTCAGAAAATATCTCTTATTTAATAGACTTTTGGCAAGATCTACTTTAGTGTGTACTTCCTATTTATCTTGGGGCTTCAGGATGATATGAAACATTCTGTTGGTGCAGTTATTATATGTGTCCTATCTGTTCGTGAGAGTGCCCCAAAGGCCCAAGTGCCTGTTATGCATACATTCCATTCATAACATTAAAAGTAACGTAGACTACTGAGGGTGGTCTCATGTGGGGTTGAGTGCTTTTACTCATTCACAAAACTAGGAAATGATCCCAGCACTGCTTACAGGTCAGAGGATATGTGTAGTCTGCCTTAAACTCTTGAACTTTACATTCTCAATAAAGCAAAATACATTTAACTTTAAAGGCTTTTTATTTTGCCCCTTGTAACAAATTCTCCATATTTTATTTGGGATAGAGTGCTGTAATAGGAAATGCAACATGCTGAGGACAGACTGTTTGATAAGTTCACTGTTAATCAATCAAAAAGTAACCTGTTGTATTCTGTAATAGTACAATGCATTTGATGTGATGTAACATTTATTTAAGGAGCATTAAAGATGCATCTTTGTACAAGTAAATATAATTTTTGTGACATGATCTGGTTGTTCTTAGTCCAACTGACAAATAACCTTGTTATAAAGGTTCTCTGTGTAACTATCAGCACTCAGCATCATTTTGCTCGCTCTCAGACTGTGTCTCCAGTGACATAATATACATGAGACTGAATAAGATGACCTCCATCATGTGGACAAAATCCTGAACAAGCTCTTAATTGAGAGCTAGAAAAGGCATGCAAGCTGCTGCCCAAAGGCGCTCGGAGAAGGACGGTACCGTTGGAAGCACGACCAGGTCCTTAAGTATGTAGCTGAAGCTATTGCAGCAGGAATCGAGTCAGCAAAGCAGTCCAGACCCTCCAAGCAGACCATTGCCTTTTTCAGAGCCGGAGAGCAGCCAAAACGCACCTCGAAAACATCTGCAGGTATCCTGACCACTGCGAAGGACTGGCGGCTGCTGGTTGACCTTGAGAAACAGCTGAAGTTCCCAAAATTACATCGCAGCAACCACCCTGTGACCAGACATAGTTCTTGTCTCTGACTCCACCAAGCAAGTTGTACTTCTGGAGCTGACAGTCCCATGGGAAGATCGTTTGGAAGAGGCTCTTGAGAGGAAGCTTTTCAAGTATACAGACTGGTTAACAGTTGCCAGCAGGCTGGTTGGAGAGCAAGGTGTCTCCCATTGGAGGTTGGGTGCAGGGGTTTTGCAGCTTGTTCTTTGGCCAGAGCCCTGGTACCATGGGCATTGAGGGGGAAAGGAAGAGGAGAGCCATTCGCAGTACCATCGAAGCGGCAGAGAGAGCATCAAGATGGCTGTGGCTCAAGAGGGGAAAGAAGTGGAGGAAATAGTAGCTCGCCATTGTGACGACCCCTGCTTCACTGCCTATGCTGGTGTGGGTGTGCCTTTGTGTGTGGGTGTGTGTGCTTCTCTATCCCTGATTGTATCCAGGTGCAGCCTCTCTCCAGGTGCTCCCAATCTGATCAGCGCCTCCATAAAGGATCTAAGTAGGCTGCAGTGGCTCTCTCTCTGCCCGGGGAACGTAGGAGGAAGAGCAGCCCGTAACAGCTATCCTCCTGCATAGTGCTTGTTAACCCTGTTTGGTGGTCGGTTGTTTTGGGGAGTGTGAATAAACTCCTCTTTTTTCCATACTCACGTCATCGTCTCATCGCTGCGTTTGTTATGGCTGAGAGCCAAGCCGTGACACCATCTGGACACAAGCTGGGGTTTGATCAGCCCCAGCTGGGTCACCTGGAGGAGGGTGTATGATGTTGAAAGACCCGAAACACCCGATGATTCTAGGAACATCACTGAGGATGTGTCCAGATGCATCTGTAGATGTATGTTTACAGATCGCCTCGTTAACTCACAAAAAAACACACTTTGGAACAAAACAACATTAACCTTATTAACCTTCTTGGTTCGTCCACCTTCGACTTTTTCAACAATCACTAACTGTGATCTGGGTAAGATAAACCATTAATTTACTGTTGGATGTTTAAAAAATGCTGGCTCTACACATTGCTTCTCCACGCTGTATCTAGTGATCTCTAGCCGTTAAGAACACCGGCTGAGCGGATCACGTTCTTCTGAGACAGACTCATGCAATTAAAAACAGAGATGGATGCTGTGTGTAAGCAAAAAACACCATCCTAAACAGTCCAAACTGAAGTAGCGGCCCCTACCGACTGATGAAGGGTGTTGTAATGGAAAACAATTTATACATGTGAAAAGTTGGAAACGTTAGGGCTGCTTTAGATGGGTGATTCAGTGTTTCCATTGTTCAGAAATATATATTTCAACTATATTCAAATATTTCTGGTCTTAATAAAATGACTATCAATAAATTGTCTTCTCTTCACATGATTGTTCTTTAACCGCAAGGTGGTGGGCCGAGTGTATGAGAGTGAAGGATTGATGATTGCTGTGTGTTTTGTTTGTGCGGTTACCTCCTCTGCTTGCCTGTGTTGATTCTGGATACGACTCGTGATCTCAGACCGCTGTAATCTCATTGGTTGCGCGTCAAAGGGTCAGCACAGAGCTGTTTTACCGTGGATCATGTGAAGGTAGCTTTAAACTACTGATTAGAACCTTCATGTTGCCCCATATGAGAACAAATTTGGTGAAAAATTGATGTTCAGATCAAATTCAAACATGCAGCTGAGAAAAAGGGTTCTGTAGATCATAGGTGAGGGATGTGAAGGTGGGAGCATTCATGTCACAACAGAAGGGGGAGGAAGGACAGTAAAGAGAACGGCAACATATCAACACAAATAAGCCATAAGTAGCCTGATAGGTTTGACAATGTTTATGTTTGAATTGCAAAAAGATAATTTTTTGGGGTGGACATTCACATGAGGACAGGAGAGAGGATCTGCTCTCATTCATTTTTCACTTTCATTTATAGTAAATTATTTAAGAGCTGTGTTGCCCTGCCTCTCTGATACAGCAAGGTCCTCCAATTTATAAGAAACTAACACATCAACAAAGGGACACACACCACACCCACACGCACACACATATATGCACATTCATGGCGACACATTGATACACAATATTCATACATTCTGAATATTGTACGCGACTGCATACACTGCTATGCATACAGAAACACATGCACTCTCCCAGGGGAGCTGATTAGAGCAATATTTGTCAGGCAACCTGCCCTCCCTCCCATATATGTGCTATACACAGACAGACAGACAGACAGACTTGGTAATCATTTCTTAGAATTTAGTATACAGTACTACAGACATTTTTTTCTTTTGTTAGCATCACCATGGTTCTCTCGACTAAAAGTATAAATATAACGTCTGATTTCTAACTTGAGGAAAAGAGGCAATATATTTAGAACAGAAATATATATGTTTTTGGATTGCTTCATATCTAAACAAAATACTACTTAACAAAGATATGTATTGTAAAAGTCCAAAAAGCACATTATCTTTATGAATATGTACTCTTATTCCTATTTAATGTGTTGTAACTTTCTTTTTGTTCATCATTGTTTTCATCATTGATTTTTGAGAGCTGACTTTTTTTTAATATGATTTACTATTACTGTTATATAAAATATTTTTTACTTAAATTAAGTTTATAATAAATAAATAATAAACAATACAAAAATAATACAAATATTTATATAAACACAATAAGTTAAAGTTAGAATGTAAAAAAAAAGATTAAATAAATATATTTATATAAACATAAGAAGTCAAATTAAAATGTCTAATAAAAGATTAATAGATTTTTTTTTTAAACGTGTTATATATACACAAGAGTTTAAAGTAAAAAATAAGACAATATATGACATTTATATTACAATACTGGTGTATTAGAATTAAGGAGATATGAATTCTGAATTTCACAGTTTAAAATAGTTTGACTGCTGATGGTTAAGTAAGTCCTAGTGCCTGTCTATTAACTCAGAATGATGAAGATTATCACACTGACAGGTTTTTCAACAATAATTCTGACATGTTACATTCTGGGATTAATATGAAAGTGCTTTCTGAGAGCAGACTGGTGCATTTTTACAGTAAATTTCACAAGGTAACAAAAGATGCGAGCAGCAGAAAATGTCTTCTTTTTCTCAGACACATTGTGAAGCAGTGATGTCTGCTGCTTGGCCCAGATACATCATACTGTCTGGATACAGCATTGCGACATCTGATCAAAGAATGGAGAAGTGAGGAAGGAGAACAGGGAAACAGAGTAAAGACTGCTACATAACACACACTGCAAGAAAAGAGAAGCAGTACCAGACTTAGAAGAATGTTTCAAAGATCAGAAAGAGTGAGGTCATTTGATGATGCAGAAGTTATTTTACAGGAAACCAGTAGACCTGGAGAAGAACCACATCCGGATAATCAGAAAATCACACATATGATGACAATAAAGCAGTTTGAGACTGTCCAAAAAGCACACGGCTACATTTCCGAGCAGCAGGGTCAGAGTCCTGGAGTGTTTCAGAGGGAGCGTGTTTGGTGCTGATTACATGAAGGGGATAATATGATGGTGGAATGTCTAACGCGGCACAAAAAGACACAAGTAATGAGAAAGGAATGTATCCCCACTCCCAATATAAGAGCCAGTAGTGCAATAGAAAATACCCCTGATCAACTGTTCACATTTCAACACATTCCTACACTGGATATAAAAATACACAGCATTCTTACATCTTCTCCACTACTTTTGTTTTCCTCAAGACTAAGATATGATATAACATTAAAACATTGGAGTCAGTCAAGTAATTTTACGGTCTTTTGCAGGCCTATCCCAACAATTTAGAACACACTATGACAACTGGACATCATTCCCACTAGCTTTCACACTGGACAAAGATCAGTCAAAAAAGAAAGTCCAGAAATATGAAAACATAGGGTTGGTTACCTATACCTGTTAAACAATAGAATCAGTAATCTGAGTATCTCATCATTAAAGTAATGTAACCTGATTGCTTCCCATTACTTCTGGATTATATCAAAATCAAATATGCAAATAAATATGACATAAAAAAAATTGTAATAAGATGTTTTTTACTTAAGTGTATTATATTAGAAAAATAAAACAATGAAACCTTAGAAAATCCAACATTTTGATTGGCTGAAGTGTTTTTTTTTAAGAAAAACCTGTCTTTTCTTTATTGATGGAGTAGTCATAGACCAACATGAGCACGTACAGTTTACAAAGCAAACATAAAAATGTCGACCTTGTGCATCTCAATATCGATCTTTTCTGTGTGTGTTGTAATGTTTTGATCCTAATCCCAATTTGTATAAATGTACTGGTAATACGTATGATAATGTATTATACAATTTATGTAACTCCAAGGGAATACGGTCTCCTTGTTTTGTATCCTCCTGATTACTGTACGTAATTGCATTACTTGAAATCCATTACTCCCCAAGCCTGTCCTTGGCATCCTCACATCTCAGTGGCAATAAAGATTCAGCTTGGAGGATTAACTTCCTGAACAATATACCAGCTGAATGCTGAACTCCTACATAAAGACAAGTCCTGCTCATTGAATGCCTGATGCCGCACTATGTTTCACATATAGACTGGTTTGATTTAAGAAGCTGAAAAATAGATATACAATTCAACTGCACTTCTCTTATAAGGGCATTTGGTGGTGGTGGTGGTGGTGCTGTGTATGCAGTGGCATAATGTAACAGCTGAATGCTACCCTCTAGTGGTTAGTTTATGTTCATGCACCTGACAAAACTGCATTACTGACATAAGTGCTAAACAATCGAAGTATAAAACCCAAGAACCTTTGACACACAGAACATGTATGAGTAACTATTGCACTTAGCAAATGGAATTGTAAAAAACAAATAAAAAAATTGTAACGCAAAAGATAAAGTTAATTGTCGAGAAGAACAATTGGCAATAAATGCGCACTGTACGGAAAATGAAATATGACTTTAATTTAATATGGGTCTCACAGGAGGCACTCGCAGCAATCCTCCACCGTCTCCAAGTGCCAAATCTTGCGACCAAACTGACCTTTTGTAGGCCCTCTGGTCAGGTTATAGTTATTTAGTGTTCAGAGGCCTGTACTATGAAGCCGGATTTTCGCTTAGCGAGCTAACTTCAGGGAAAACTCTGGGTTACATTTCTGACAGGCTCCGCCCTCTACTGGACTCTCTGGGTACTACCTTATCATGCAAGCATTCACCTACTGAGACTTCTATAGACGTAGCCGGCCCCGGGGCGGGCCTACCTGAATGCGCGCGCATCTCACAAAAGTATAACAAAAAAAACCTGACCGTCATCCCTTTCTCTTCAGCGAGCGGAAGTGATACTGAGCAAAGACGTGAGAGAGAAAGAGAAGCGATTGAACATGGAACCACTCCTGGAGCACCGAACCTGCCCGACATGCCCTGGCCTGATTGCAGGGGCTGACCCGCACCGCCAGTGCTTCCAGCCTGGGGCCGAACCACGCCGAGGAGGGCCTAGGCAAGTCGCCGGCCTGTGATGCTTGCCGCACGATCCCGCAGCTAAACCGGCGGCATCGTGGCGAGCATTTCTGGAGGAAGCTTGGACCGCAGGTGGAGGATCCGGACCTCGAGGTGGTCGACATGGACGATCTCGATGAGGTGCCATTTGAGTTCACCCTCCCGAGGGACCGGGTGGACGCCTCGTTATCTGACACCTTCGGTCCGGCGGCCAGGAGGGTCCAGCACACAGGTCTGCGCGTCTGAACTTCCCGGCGGTGATGACCCTGGCGGCAGAGCGTGTGGGCTTACCGCTCCCCCCACCGCTGCCACCGAGGCCTGTAAGCCGCCTTCGGCAGGGTTTTACGGCCCGGTGCTTCCGGCCCAGCCGGCCTTCGTCTCTCCCCCGTTGCCAGATATCTGACAGTGTGTGGAGGCGACGTGGCAGCGACCACTGAGGACAAAGGCCCCAGTAGATGCCATGACGGGCATCATCAGGGTGCAGGGCCGCTCGGACACGGCGTGTCCCGGTGTGCGCCCCCTCGATGAAAGCCTGGCGGCCCATGTGCTTCTGCAGACAGCTGGCTGGGCGGAGGGGAAGAAACCTCTGCCCCCCGCTGCCGCGGGACCGAGACACCCTGGAGTATTTAGATAAAATGTTCAGGCTCGGTGCACAGATGGCGGCTGCATCCAATAATCTCAGCGTGTTGGCGAGGTGTGAGGTGGTTCTCCAGCCTGCGATTGGATCCCAAGAGGCACAAACGACGTCTGGTGACAATCCCCCGCTCAGTGGAGGGCAACCTCCGGTTCTGTCGGTCCCCGGATCACATCCGGAGGGGTTCTCCACTGGGACAGGTGACCAGCACCGTGGTACTCAGAGATGACCCAGATGAAGGTTGGCCAGCCCTGGGCAATTCCCCAGTTCTGGGGGGCGATGTCTCAAGGGGCAAGTGCAATCGGGACGTTACCCACTCTCTCCAGGCTTGGCTCCTGAGAGGGACAGACTGAGACAGGGTGGATTGTATGACAGAGTTATTCAGTCTATTCAGGCAGCTAGAGCGGGATCCACCACAGCCTGTTACAGGCCAAAGTGGCTGGGATTCCAGCGATGGTGTGAGGAGCGGAGAATAGAGGCCCTATCTTGTGAGTTGGGCTCTATTTTGTCCTTCTTACAGTTACTGGTGGACAGAGGGCTTGCTCATTCTACGGTGAAGGTGTATGCAGCAGCCATCTCGTCCTGCCATGAGGGATTTGAGGGCAGGTCAGCCTTTTCTCAGCCACTGATGTCACGGTTTTTACAGGGGGTCAGAACCATTTGAGCCTCTGGAGCTCTCCTCCCTGAAAGCACTGTCGTGGAAGACAGCATTGCTACTTGCCTTAACGTCAGCCAAGAGTGTCCGAGTTAACCGCTCTGTCGGTGCACCCGAGTTGCTTGTTGATTTGGGGGTGACGGAGCGGGAATGACACCAGACCGAACCCGCTCTTGTGCCCAAGAGCCAAGGACGTGGTGGTCAGGTCCGAGGACTCATTCAGTAGGGGTCTTAGTCCTTCACCCAATAGGGGGCCAGAACAGGAGACGCCACTGAACAGCTGTTGTGTGCTTCGGGGGCGGGGTGACTGGGAAAGCTCTGCCAAGAACCCCGGCAGGCTGGCTCTGCGAAGCATTGCACACGCCTACGAACAGGCGGGGAGAAGCCTGCCCGCGCGGTCCGTGAACGTAAACACAGAGGTTCTTCCTCATCAGTGCCAATCAACACATGTGCATCATGACCACACTGACCATGGCCTGTGTGGGTGGAGAAAAAGGGCAGCTGCAAATACCCTGGCTGTCAGGGTGAAAGTGGCAGTGACTCGAGGGTGTCGAGGCACGTACTGTGCTTCCACTGCGACAATAAACTGCTTCATGAACCCATCCACAATAGTGAGTCTATTTGTCAAATGGCTCAAAAGAGGGGGGGGAGGTGAAGGAGTGGCGCTAGGCTCTTGCGTAGTTATTCCGAAAGGTTGTTGTCACAAATTGGACCATGTGGCACATGCAGCAACTATTTCAGCACATGTACGTGCTTCGTTAAAATATAAAAACATAACGACTTTTCACATTTAAATTGGCATGGCAAATTTAAACCTGTTTAGGCTATTTAGTAATTTTCCGATGTTTTTAAATACATTTGATCAAATTCTCAAACACACACACTACACTCCTTCAACCCATCCATCCCCCCCCATCAGAGATTCTTCCTCCCTCAGCAGGCATTGCAAAACATCAACTCAAAAACCTCGACCTCTTTCNGGGCTAGCATGAGGGACAAGGTTTATAGTGTCGGTGAGTAGTGATAGCAAGAGTACCGTTAACCTAGAGTTAATTTATTCACATACATTCCCATCAACAAATCCATTTTATGTGTCACATGAAATCTTTATTAGGCAAGGCAAGGCAAGTTTATTTATATAGCACTTTTCAACACAAGGCAATTCAAAGTGCTTTACAAAAAATGAAAAACATTAAGAACATGGCATTTAAAATCAGTCATTAAAAATAAAAGCTAATCAAATAAACATTAAAAGAAAAAATACATGGATAAAAGTTACAGTGCCGTCTAAGATATGAATAGTTCAATTAAAAGCAGCGACGAAAAGTCTTCAGCCTGGATTTAAAAGTAGTGAGAGTTGCAGCGGACCTGCAGGTTTCTGGGAGTTTGTTCCAGATATTTGGAGCATAATAACTGAACGCTGCTTTACCATGTTTAGTTCTGACTCTGGGGACAGAAAGCTGACCAGTCCCTGAAGACCTGAGAGATCTGGATGGTTCAACATCTAGCAGGAGGTCAGAAATGTATTTTAGGCCTAAACCATTCAGTGCTTTATAAACCAGCAGCAGTATTTTGAAATCTATTCTTTGACACACAGGAAGCCAGTGTAAAGACTTCAGAACAGGAGTGATGTGATCCACTTTCTTAGTGTTAGTGAGGCGTTCTGAATCAGCTGCAGCTTTCTAATACATGTTTTAGTGAGATCTGTGAAGACACCATTGCAGTAGTCCAGTCTACTGAAGATAAAAGCATGGACAAGTTTTTCCAAATCCTGCTGTGACATCAGTCTTTTAATCCTAGATATGTTCATTAAGTGATAGTAAGCTGATTTAGTAACTGTTTTAATGTGACTGTTGAAACCAATAACTAATTTAACCCGCTGACAAGAGAGGCCACCTCCGAAGATCGTGACTGGCTGAGGGACAGACTCGGGGGCAGGTTTTCAGGAATTTCTTGGATTTCATGTGACACATACAATTGATTTGTTGATGGGAATTAATGTGAATAAATTAACTCTAGGTTAACGGTACTCTTGCTATCACTACTCACCGACACTATAAACCTTGTCCCTCATGCTAGTCCTGACAACACCGGTAAGCACACCTTCATCTAGGCTGCACTGTTACGTGTCCTGACTTGTAGTGGTTCTTTCCTCTATCTACACTCTTCTTGTCATCTTTGTAAAATGATATCAGACTGGTAATTGACACAGCCATGACTTCTAGTTAAATTCAGTGTGGCCAAAATGAAAAGCTTTGTTAAAATATGCAAGCACGCGAAAGTCCAATTCAGCTTTATTGTCAAAAATTCTACATGTGTTCCAGAAATATTGAAATATCGTGAAATATCGTTTCCCACAGTGTGACATGTATACATAAAACAAAACAAAAAGGGCCTAGATAAACGTGGTATACATTAAACAAAACAAAAAGGGCCTAGATAACCGGGGTATACAGTTTAAAATGTTAATATATTTAAAGTGTTCAAAGTGCTGTTTCAGTGCAAGTCAGTTGAAACGATCTTAAGTTGGCGTGACGTTGAAGTCGTGCGACCCTGCTGCTGTACTGGCTTGTAGTTCGTTTATAGCATAACGTTAGCATTTCGCTTTTGGTGACTAGATTTATGATTCAAAAATTATAAAAGTAGGGTTAACATGTGGAGATTATCCCGCTGAACAAAACGTGATCCCTTTCTTAAATGTGTGTCAACCACAGACCTTATTTCGAGCTATTTTCCAAAATCCTATGGAGAATTTGCATTGGTTTTTCAAGAAGGAACCGGAAGAAGTTTACTTCCTGGTTTTAAGACGTGTCACTGCGGTTCTCTATTCAGCCACTCGGTAACAACCATCGTTTTTCAGACACGTAAACTCTTCAAAAATCACCAGTGGGGTCACTGCTGATGTATTTAATGTCGTAGAACAAAACGTGAATTATCTCTTAAATGTGTGTCAACCACAGACCTTATTTCGAG
>NW_011350104.1:47133-56426 GCF_000735185.1 Notothenia coriiceps
TTTTATACGTTCGTGCGCTTTCAGGTTAAGTCGAAATAACAGTTTTTAAGATGTACACAAGGTCTTTATAACTTTATAGCACTTTATAGCAAAGGGTGTCACACTGTACATATGTATTTTGTTTTGTTTTTCCCGGATCTATTTGCACCATATGTAATTTGTTTTGTTTTTCCCGGATCTATTGGCCCCATATGTCAAATTTTACAATTATATAAATTTCACAAGTTTCACGACAAAGTCACGTTCAGTCAACTTTGCTAGAATTCAACCGCACTGCAACTTCAGCACGCTGGGACGACGACATGACCGAACATCAAGCAAATATCGTATTGCAATCGTAAAGCGAAAACCACTGATCTAAATACTAAGTTTTTAATATTTTCATCCCAATTGTACACCTCTAATAGGGCGACTTGTTTTGCACTAGGGAAAGAATTTACACACAGTTGGTGTCTGGAATAAAGCTCGATAAAAGGTTTTAGGATACCTCTTAAACGTAACCAAAAAGTTCTTCCTTGGCCTTCTTCAAATGAAGGACCAAAATTCTGCACAGTGACGCCAAGAGATAAGTCGGTGAGCCATTGTTGGTAGCAAAAAGTCTGTGCATTTGAGAAGTTTTTAGTGGTCACCCCAGTGACGACTACATAAATTACAGCATCTTGTTTTGCACTTAATAGAGAATTTACACACAGTTGGTGTCTGGAATAAAGCTCGATAAAAGGTCGTTTTATTTGTATAAAGACCGGGGACCTATGTTTATTTTTAATAGGCCCTATATCAATTCTAAGGTGGAAGGGTACTATACTTACCACTCACTTAACAAAATGTATTGCACTGGGAAATAATATATATAATCCATAAAAAAGAAGAAGAAAAACGTATTTAATCCCGCCACCAGTAAAACTACCTGTCAATGTACGGGAGTGACAGTCGACTGTCGTTTGAACAGGGTGAGGAACGGATGTTCTGATTTTTGCAATCGATCAACATTCAATGACATGAATTATATATATATATATATATAGTCAAATCAATACTAGTCGGAAACCCATTCTTGAAAATATCAGGATAGCGATACTGCGGGGGAGATTACGGATTTTTGCCCTCGGTTTACAAATTTTCCCCTGGGGTCACCACCGGCGGCGTCAGGGGGCGGCGGCCTTCCGATTGCCTTCGGCGTCCGCCCGGCCTCGATCGGGGGGACGCCCCGAGGCATCGAGCCGGCGCCGCGATTACGAAACGCGTTGCCTGGGTTTAAAGTGTTAGAAACCCACCTCTTTAGCCCGGTGGTAAATTCGTCCCGGAGCGTATTCCTGCGTGTGGACGTGTGGACAATCGGACAAGTGTATTAAAGAAGCAAAAGGGCTCCGATCCCTTGGTTCCCCAAACTTCAATGCACCTCGGTTACCCTCGACTCGAGGTATTCCTCCCCGGACTCGAAGGGTGCCTGGGTCACTTTAGGGTTTGTCGACACCCCAGCGATTATATTATATGTATGGTTGGTGGAATAAAACTAGTGTTTATACGTAAAAAAAGTTACATTACTCATAAATAAAATGCAAATTTCTCCATTTTATCCGTTGTTGTGGTTACAAAAGGGTTTTTTCTTGATGCGTAGCATAAGGAGCCGGGGCAGGTGTGTGTCCCGTACTTTCTTTAGACCTTTTTAGAACTACGACCCGTACACAACTTTCGAGAACCGCTAAAGTGCGCGGGTTCCGCTGGTTGTTGGTTAGGTCCTTAGAGGGTCCTTATAGGGCGGGCGGGGTCGTATGTTTCGGACAGGTAAGTTACAATATTGCTTCATTGACCTATATTTGAGAGGTGTTGTCACAACTTTTGGATGGTCAAAGGTGGTTGACAGAGACGGGGGAGGGAGGTACCGGACAAGAAGGCCAAATCAGGCCATCCACTTGTCTTCTCGTCAGCATTTCCTGGCCCTGTTAAAGGATGTCGGCTAACTAATTAAATAGGAGGTAAAAATACTGTATACCTTTTCTGACGTCGCCATAGACGTATGGGTCATGTGCCAGACCAAACTAACCGATCGCGAACGTGAACCGCCCTAAACGTATTTGTGCCCTAAACTAACCGACTACGGTCGGGAAGCTTCGGTAACCCTCGGGGGGGTAGTTTTTCAACTGTTGTAACCGAGTTGAAAAACCTTACGAGTGCTACGAACGTTTCGGTACGAGGGCGAGGGGTGTTACGTAAAGCCGCTTCTACTTTTTAGAAGGATTCAGGTGAGGGTAAGTCACCTTTACCCGCTTCGAAACGCTTTCTAAAACAGTACGGACAGCCCGGCAGGTTGGGTGTGTCCCGTACTTTTTTTAGAAGTTTCTAAAACTACGAAGGTGGTACGGAAAGCGCTTCGACCGTAAGGTCCGGTTTAGTTTAGGGGCCAAATACGGTTTTAGGGCGGTCAAGTCGCGATTGGTTAGGTTTGGCGCCACGTTCGACCCTCTCGGGTCTGGCGTCAAGGTACAAAGGAGTTATAAGTGTACTCTTTTAATGCCATCCCGTTTAGTGGTCCAAGAAATGTGTTGGTCTGATAAATGGCCCTATGTTTGTGGCCTCCTTGGTCCGTACCTCTCCCTCCACCGTCTCTGTCGTTGTTACTTCTCACTTTTGTCCCATCCAAAAGCGGTCCAAAACCCTTCTCAAATATAGGTCAAATGAAGCAAAATTGTAACGATAACGAAACATATACAGGCCCCCGCTCTGCTAAGGTACACTAACCAACACTAGCGCCATACGGAGGCGTTTTTTAGCGGTTCGGAAAGTCTGGTGCGGGTCGTAGTTTTCTAAAAAAGTACGGAGACACACACCTGCCCGGACTAACGCCGTTATTTTATAACGCGTTAGATACGGGACACTCCGAGCCCTTTGTACGGACGCGCGCGCGGACTTGTCCTTACCTTGGCATAATATTAGTTGTCTGTAAGTTTTATATAACTGTTGTTCTATGTGGTTGAGTATGTATGATGCTCATGGCATTCCGATGCGTCTGCTAATGTGTACGCCGGGGTTTTTTATCCGGTGACGGGCGGGCTGCCCCCAGATGTTCGGGACCGATTCAAAAGCCCGAAGAGTTGTTGCTTTGTTTTTTTGTGTCGAAAATACTGTTGGTTTTACGTGTAAGATCGCACTGTCGAATTCATTGATTGGGAACGGATCGTATGCCTCCTACGGCGGAAACCATCCATACACGCCACACGTTACAGTAGACCACACACAGCCACACACACACACACACCACACACACACCACACACACCATCACACACACACACAACACACACACACACACACACACACACACACACACACACACACCCACACCACACACACCTGTGCATCTAAGCCTGTTGTTGTGACGTTTATATCTGTCACTTCAGTTGTCAGGAGAGAGAGAGAGCAAGATTAGATGCACCGTCGATTTTTAATAAGGATATCTAATATATATAAGAAATGTAAACATTCATGAATCATATCAGCATTGCTTTTTGACGAAGGAACCGGAAGTGCTAAAAATGCTAACTTACTTCCGGGTTTTTGGACGCGTCACTGCGGTTCTCTATTGGCCTCCCTCCCGGCTCTGCCCCAGAGTTTGCCGCTTGCTCTGGAGCAGCCTTCCTCGACATTGAGAAACACCCAGAAACATTAGCTTGTGTTTAGCTCAACTGCAGGATTTATTCTACAAATCCCGGAAATGATCCACAACAAAAGTATGTACAATTATGCTCATCTCAATATTAGGCAACGGCATTTACATATTAATGATCACAAACATTTTCAAAATACAATAGAAATGTACAATGAGTAATCATTGCATTCAGGACTCACAGTAATACCAGCTCATACTCATACTCACGTGCTATTATTATATAAACGCACTCTATATAAACATATATAACCTAAATGTGAAATATGCTATTTGCATAAACATGATATACATCTCAGTCAGTTAACATTTAGTTCAGTTAACACTGTGTTTCCTTTAGCATTAGCTCTGCTAGCCGCTAACTGCTAGCCTAACATTGCAGTTCTCAAAAGCCACAAAAACTGCAAAGACCACCGATTATAAACCATGCACTTATCCCAATACACTCGCAACACTTTTATACCTTATACTGGGGCACATTGGTGTTATTTAAAATACTTTAAACCTACCTGTATATGAACACACAAGAGGCAGAAACATTAGCGTATTTAGCTCAACCGCAGGATTTATTCTGCAGTTTCGGCCTCTAAAGGGTTTTAGGTTCTTCTCAAGCGTTATCGCCCTCTACTGATCAGTTCGCCACACAGTTACAATGAAATGCAATTTTAATGACTTCTTGAAACACTTACAAATATAAAAACATGTGGGGTGACACTTCTTAACCTTTTTAACTTAACTTATTTGTAATCAAGGAACTACACTATAATGAAAATATATATATATATATTATTTTTTAACGAGTTTTACTATTATGTCTATTTTAACCCATTACATAAGTTAATGTAGAGAGACATTTGTGCAGTCAAATTGTGCCAAAAAGTGGAAATTATCAAAATCTCAAAAGAAAAAGAACGTTGATTTCATTGAATCAGCTAAGATGGCTGAATACTAAAATCAATTAAAGTAGATTACTCAACACCAACACCTAGTGTATGAAATCCCAGAGGACACACAGGCTCTTACATGCCCAGACAAGTCCCTAATTTGTCACTTGTGAACATCATGCACTGATCTGACTCATTTGTCTTTTCAAGATGCCACCTCCTTTTGTGTTTGTGTGTGTGAGTGTATTTCATCCTCTTCCTCTCCTTCTGTGTGGTGGGTAAAAGCGGTGTACTTGTGAGTATACATTTGCATTGTGTGGTTGTGAGACAGTGTGAGAAAGAGTCTTTGACCTATTTCACTGATTTAACACAGTTTTCAAGTCACAGTAAGTAATGCCGGCGAGCCATCAAGCACAATTTCAACTGCTACATTTAAATGGAATAGAGTGGTGCAGTGACGCGTCCTAAAACCCGGAAGTAAGCGAATGGTTACCTTCCGATTCCCTTGACAAAAAAACAATGCAATTTCTCCATAGGATTTTGGAAAATAGCTTGAAATAAGGTCTGTGGTTGACACACATTTAAGATACGGATCACGTTTTGTTCAGCCGGATAATATTCACATGTCTACCCTACTTTTATAATGTTCTAATCATAAATCTAATCGATAGATTTATGATCGATAGATTTAGGTTTAGAAAATTATAAAAGTAGGGTAGACATGTGGAGATTATCCGACTGAACATTACATTACATGTTACTTGTTAGACGCTTTTATCCAAAGCGACTTACATACTCAATACTGTGGGCAATCCCCACAGGAGCAATTTGGGGTGAAGTGTCTCGCCCAGGGACACAACGGCATGCTGACTGCAGTGCAGTTTGAACCTGTGACCATTTGATCCCCAGACCAAGGCTCTATCCACTGCACCACACGCCTCCCTACAACTCGTGATCCGTGTTTCCTGATATGTCACAAGGCCTGCCAAAGTATTCGATTTGTAATATGTTCACAGACAGTATCAAACACGTTGTAGGCTTGAAAAGCAGAATCTATTCAAAAGTATTTTGTTCCAGGGCCTGATTTTTGTAACTATTTGCAATATGTCATACTGATTTTGAATGATATTTTGTTACTTTTGGAAAAAAATCTGCAATGTCACTCTATTGACATTACTGTACAAGAAGTGCAAAGTTAGCATTCTAAACATTTTCCTATCCAATTATTACCGGAAGATCAGGGAAACTCTCAATTCCTGTCTTACATTTAGCCATTGAAATACAAGCGTATTTGACAGAAGGATATTCTACTCTGGGAGGTGATGAAAGCGGTATTTCCTGAACAGTTATCCCACGGTGCTGAGACCTGCTCCTCTCTGGATCCTGGCTTAGCTAGGTGGTGACAGCCGCACCATTGCAAGAGCATGATCACTTTAGCACAGTAGAGAGGAGGGCATTGTCCCCTAAACAGGATGTCCTGGTTTCTGGTTCCATCTCATATGTGCTATCCTTTTGTGTGAGTCTATCTGTGTACAAATCTTTAAAGCAGATGTGACCAGGATTTGAAAAGGTGCCATTACCTTTACAAACTGTGAGGTTCTTCCTTCCCTTACCTTGTTCCTTGATCAGCTTGTTTTTTCCCTTTTCTTATCATCATATGGATTTGACAGAAAGCAGACATTGAAACTGTAGCGTAAGCAATGAGAGTGTGTGTGTCATTGTGTATTTGCACTGTGTGTGGTAGGGAGTTGGAGTTATGAGATGAGCACTTGTCTTTTTTTCTTTTTCTTTCTTCTTCCCTCTCCGCCTCTTTTCATGCCCTGGGAAGGTAAACACTCATCCTCTTTGCCCTTGTTTTTCTTATGGTAACTGTTGAACAGTGTGTGCTCCACTCGTGGTTTTATTGCTTGGATTGTCATGCAAGAGGCAGGGGAGACAAGTGTCAATAAGTGGATGGGCTCACTCTAAACAAATGCAGCCAGAGAATGGGCAAAGAGAGCTGAGAATGCAGCTGGGTACACACACGCACACGCACATACAGACACACACACACACACACACACACACACACACACACACACACACACACACACGCACAAAGCAAAGCAAAGCAAAGCAATGTTTTTCTTGGTGCCCAACTCCCTGATTTAGTCAAACATCATTCCATCATTCAAACAGTAGTGGCAGATAAAGTAACTTTTGTGATAATTTCCCCTATTTAAAATCCCTGTGGGAAAAATAAAACGTTGACTTTAATCAAATGTATTATGTCAACACATTTCACATAACTGTATTAGGTCAGTTGAAATCAATAATTTTTAATTTGAACCTATTTAAACGTACAATTATTGCTTTTAACTAACCTAATACAGTTATATCAGAAGTCTGTTGACAAAAAACATTTAATTAAAGTCAACGTTTCAGTCTTTTCAGTGTAGCGTCTACAAATGATTGCCTAGATTTTTCATATATTGAAAACTAAAATCAAGCAGAAATAGATACCGACCCTTTCCAACTTGTGGTGTTGCTGGTGACAACAGTTCTCTTTCTTTTTTTTTGTTTGAAGGAGAAAGCTTGGAGAGACTCAGGATGACATGCAGAAAATGATCTCAATCTTATGGTACGCTTTAAGTAACTTTATCGCAAACATTTAACCTTCCTGGCTAATGTTTGGTGGAAATTTGAGATTTTCTATATATATTTTAATTGACCTGCCAGCGATTATTAATTAGCAGTTGATGAATAAAGTTTAGCCATTGCAGATTGTGGAAAAGTGGATATGCTATCATTTCCAAAATAACACAACTAACATAACAGGAAATGTAAAAACACAGTATCCATCAGCACTTTCAGACTCGCCTACAAGTATCAGTCATCCTACTGTCACACTCTTATCTCTTTAACAAACAGCTTTTTAGTGGTGCTTAGCAAAGGGTTGACAGAAGGTAAACAGGGCCTCTGCAGCCGCCTTGTGGCTCTGCGTGTGTCTTTCTGTCTGCTGGTGGGGATCGCTCCAGGATGGATCACCACTCATCTCAGGCCGTGTTCTGCTCTTGAGAGCTGAAGTAACTGGGCCTCATGATGAATACATGGAGCCTTGATAAGATTAGCACAGGCCAAACACAAACACAAGGCACTGTCTGGCATGTTATTCTCAGTCGCAGCCCATTCATGAGGGAATCCCTCCCTCTGTGAGTGTCTGGCCATGGGTCTTTTACCAACTCTCTTCATGTCTCTTACTTTATTTGGGACGTAAGGTTCTTTCTACCAAAAAAAATGTTGATACTTATTTTTGATAGTTCAGCCCTGTTTGGAGAATCAACACTAACTAAAGATAGGCTAACAAAATAAAAAAACAGATCTATCTCATTATGTTGTGGCACATGAACTCTTCGTTCTTGCATTCACTCTTTGCTTCTCTACAACCTTTGTTTGCATTCATGCAGGTAACCCCTTTTTAGTTTTTACAATTTAAAAGAGGCCTGAGTTTACTGTAACTAACACGTGGAGTTTGTAATTAGTAGAGAAGTTGAAAGAAAAGCAAATCATTCGGTGGGGATACATACATTAATCACAAGTAGCCTGTTGTTGATGCAGTTATATCAAAAGCATGACATGTCTTTCTTCTACATCCTTGTTATAGTAATGTTAATAGGTACTGTATATCGGTTTCATTGTACTGAATCTTTTTCAATTGTCCACCCTTTCACTATACACAAAAAAATAACATTTTTCCCTGATATCTATAAACGCATTTTTTGTATATCCAGTGCAACAGGGACATTAATTCTGAAAATTCTTTAGCACCATAAGCAGACCTTCACCTGAACTATGTGATCCCAGTAAAAAAAATAATATATATATATCTTTTAATATATATTATATATTTCATATGTATTTTTCTAAACTGACCATTTAAAAATTGTAAAGCAATGATTGAAGTGACTGAATCAACCACATAATTGCACCGAATAAAATATTAATTGTTTTCTGTGCAATAAAGGACATGCATGTGGTATCTGTTTCTAAGAACTCACTGTCAAATCTAGGAACATTCTGACAAGTGTTAATGTGAGCGTTAACATCTGTGTGTGTGTGTGTGTGTGTGTGTGTGTGTGTGTGTGTGTGTGTGTGTGTGTGTGTGTGTGTGTGTGTGTGTGTGTGTGTGTGTGTGTGTGTGTGTGTGTGTTTTCTGAGTGAGATGCCCCTTGCAGTGTTGCCCCGCGTTGACTGACAGCAGCAGTGCGGCTGTACAATGGCTGATCTTTGCTCTGTGTCTGACTGTATAAACACAGAGTGGGATGACTCCTTCATGCAGAACTCCAGTATTGATCGCCTCGGAGAGATCCCACAGCCGCACTCATTGTCCTCTTCCCCTTTCTCTCCTGCCAATCAATAGCTCTTTGTGTGGATTTTTACCCATTGACAAATCACTCTACCCATTGCCTTTGTCCAACTATCAATCAAGCTGAAGGTATTGCCTTATTTCAGGGGTTCCCAAAGTGGGGGTCGCGACCCCCCGGGGGGTCGCGAGATCCCGAGTGGGGGTCGCGAGATGATTACAAAATAAAAATGGAAAATAAAATTAAAAAAATTAATTAAAAAAAATTGATTAATTTTTGTATATATATTTTTTATTATTATTAATAATAACGTTTGCATAGACATTTTCAGGGGCGGACTAGCCATCTGTATAATTTCCCCGCAACGAGGCTCCCCCTTTGACAATCCACTAGCGCAGTGTTT
>NW_011350104.1:58150-91615 GCF_000735185.1 Notothenia coriiceps
TGAGGCCATTTCCTCGCCACTGTGTTCCTCTGAGGAACAAGCGGCCGAATTTGCTGTGCCCAGTCATGCTTTACGCACTATATGGACAGGTCAAAAGAGTTTCGATGCAATGACCAACTATTGTATATCCTGGGCCTAACCTCATAAGGGCAAAGCCCGTTCACCAGCAACGGCTCTCCACTGGATGTGAACGATTGCTCTGGCTTATACGAGTCAGGGTATTGCAGGCACCAACGGGCCCACTGCGTGCTTCATTCTATCGATGGATCGGCTACCCTTCTGGCTTTGTTCAAGGGTGTTTCATCCAAGAGATTTGTGCAGCACGCGAGCTGGTCCTCACCGCTCACTTTTTCCGCTTTTACAAGGCTAGATGTCTCTGCTCCAAGTGGGTGCCGCGCAGTGCTGGGCCCCGTGTGTGAGACAGGGTTATACCTTTAAGTTCTGGTTGTTTTTGGGTGATTATCGAGATAAACATGTTAGCATACGGGAGTTTCAATATCCCATAGTGAGACACTCGAACGGCGTGTTATGATGAGAACTATAAGTTACTTTCGTACCCCAGTTCTCAGAGTAAATGAAGTGAATGTCTCACCAAGACAGCCCTTTCTGCTAAGGCGAAGCGAGACACGAAGGTGCTTATTTCGAATGACGCTGCGTCATAGCGCAAGCTAACTTATAGGGTGGGTGGGATTCCCTGATGTAGACGTTCAAAGATCACCAAGCCAATCAGGATTGGGCGTAATAAATTGATGCTTCTGTTTGCATACCGTTGAGCGCCCACTCCCATAGTGGAGAATATCTCAACTTCAATGTTACTTCTGAAACTGGGGTTACGTAAGTACACTATAGTTTTGAGAACCTGGAGCCCAAATATGACTTCACAGGTATCTTTAAGAATTACCTAACTATAAATTAATCAAATTGTCCAGTGATACTTGTTTTATTTATCGTTACTTAACCCTTCTATTGTCATTCGTCCCCCCTCACCCCTTACTTTGGTGTCACGGTCCCAACTTCTGATCAGTCTTTTTAACTGCATTCCATTAACAAACACCATTAATCATCACCAATTTCAATTTGACACCCTTTTCACTGTAAAATATTGTATCAACTACTGGTATACATGAACAACTGCAGTAAATATACAAAGAACTAGACGACTGAACATGTATTGGGTGTGCCAGGTGTATCCATGTGGGGGGATGAGCACTGTGAGACTGACCGTTGAGCGCCCGACCAAGCAAGGACGGGCAGAGGCAGAACGTCCAAAAATATAACCGACGGTGGGCATTTATTAAAATATGAAACATATTACACATAGCCTCAATCTTGCTGCTGCTGTTCACGTGAGTCCCGCCTGCAGCCACCAGGATCTCACAGCACACTACCAGCCAGGCACGTGCACAGGTACGGGCTAATGTTACCCGGAGCAACGGCCCCTTTTGACCACTTTTGGCTGACCTGCCCCTCTGGAGAGAGCGAAAAGTCCTTTTTTTTCTGTTGTGGCCGAATAAACATGATAAGCCCACATTTAGTATTGTAGAGTTCGCTGCGATAAAAAACACACCTTGTCATGCGCATGTCCATCTACGTGACTTTGTTTACAATCTACAGCTGAAAAGCAAAGGAAAGCCCTCCGAGTCCGGTCCGGCCTCATGTGGCTATGATGTGCCTGCCTGGCTTTGGTGGCCAATCCTTGGGTCAATCTGTCCCCGAAAAATGTCCCGCTTCATTGTAGGATTTCTGCCATGTCTCAACTTAAGTTTGACCATCTCTGTTATTAAGTTATGGAATACTAAATAAATAAGTAATTAGATACCTTACCGTTACTGCGCTCATAAAGAATGATAAGAATAAGAATAATGCGTATTGAATTGGTTTAATCAATTAGTGAGTTTATTTAAGGCACAGCCGTTACAATGGTCAAACTACATTAAAACAGAATTGTCCGCATTTTATCTTTAATAGTTCCTAACATTAGATACGTATGTTAAATGAGATATGGACCGCAAAACAAACAATTTCCCTGGTTTTCATTTTTCTTTTTTTATAAAAAGTTCTTACATTTTCGGGGGGGTGGGGGGAGGCCCTTTTTCTAGTTTAGAGCAATAGCCCCTCCAAATGTCTGTGCACGTCCCTGCTACCAGCCCAACAAGAAACAACACTTAAATACACAGACTAACAAGATACAGGTGAGGGGGAGCAATTAGACACAGGTGAGGGGGGAGGAGACAACACAGGGCACCAGGTGAACACAATTGGGTAATCAGTAGGAGGGAACACAGAGACGACCGGAAGCAACAGACAAGATGGGGGTGAACACTTATACCAAATAAATACTACATCAATAAATTATATAAACATGTTCACGAGAGCTCTAGTAACGGCGTCTCGTCGTTACAGGCACATAAGAGCGGGAAATGTGTCAAATTGTTCTGTGTGTGTTTGTGTGTGCCAGGTGTGATTCACCTTGGGGGATTGGGCACATAAGGGGGGGAACCATTGGGGAACACATTTAGAGTATGTGTGTGTGTGGGTGTTTGTGTGTTTTATCTGATCCGGATGGTTACTAATTCCTTTTCTTTATGGCGGTCATTTTTGACTGAGAACACCATGGGTGTTACAAAGTTGACTAAATCATCCAAAATGCAATGAAAGTGGTGATCACCAATTGTACATGTTCAAATGTCTATACTGTGAAGGATATCATAAAGCCTTAATGCAATCGGATGTAAAAAAAAATGGTATGATTGATGAAAGTAGTAAATCGGTCAGATTTTACCCGAAGACAACAGGAGGGTAATCACTTTGTCATTTCAGCACTTATAATGTTAATATTGAGGTACTATTGTAATATTGAGTTACTCTGTTGTTCTTTCAAGTGAGTATTTTACCTTAAAGTGTCATGCCCTGATGAAATGTAATTCGCTCATGTTTTATAGTGCAAGTTAAGGGTAGACCATCTGCACGCTTTAAGTGAATGGTTGACCCCATACGGCCCTCCTGCATACAAAGCCTGTAATGACATCATCACATTTTTCAGTGGTGAGTAATGAAACAGGTCAACTACAAAATGTCTTGTTCACACACTGCTTATCTTTCCTAATGGAATTAGGCCTCCTCGACCCACACGCCTGTTCTCTGGGGGATTTCGTCTCCAACAGTTGGCAGGTCTGTTTCACAGTGCCGATAAAATTATCTTTTATTTTAGAACCACTGGATCTTCTTTAGATTATAACAGACATCTCACTACTTTGGAAAGAAACCCATTAACCACATACATAATATTATAACGGAAAATGTTATATAATATACTTTTGTAAAAGTGAAATCGCAATGTCTCAAATGCTATTTTTTTCTTCCAATGTCATTTTAAACTCATTTAGCACACCATTGTGTTATTTGAATATGACAAGTACACTATAACAATATTTGATTCGATTTCAAAGTTTGTAATTTGAGATTTGAGATGTTTAGGTGTGGTTTTATTTTGAGTATGTTTTCATTTCATTTTATTTCAAACCTTTATTTAACCAGATTGGTCCCATTGAGATCATAGATCTCTTTTTCAAGGGAGACCTGCAATGTTTGATTAAGTTTTGCTTTCAAACTACCCCATTGAGTGGTAGGAGCTGGAGCTGTTACAATCCTTTATCCATTACTTTAAGCTTGACAACCTGTCTTCACACAATTTTAATTTAGGCACACAATGAAAAGGTTTTACAACTTACTCAAGTTGGTAACAAGGAAGAAACACACAAACCTTCAACACAGTGTTAATAAAGGCAAATAATATAGAGTTTAAAACATACAGTACGTGATTATAGTTTTATTTTTTATTTTTTAATGAACAAGGTTCTCGTAAATACTTACCTTAAGGGTTGACAGTTTTCTTTTGCACATTTAGTTGATAATTTCAAAACAAATACTTGTAAATTAAATCTAAAAAGAAAATTTTTGAGCCAAAAGAAATTGCTTACAATTGAGTTGGTACAATAAACCCGCAGCAACGTTTTTGGTCAGTGTGTTTAAAATACTGACATATGCTTCTTTTTATTATGTCTTTAAGTTGATGCTTTATTCCTCCATCTCTTCTCTTTCACTTTAAACAAAAAGAGGGGCCTTTAATGTCCGTATTAATGTAGAAGCAGGTGGTAAAGAAGCCTTTGTTAATGACTTAATGATGAATTCCCCCCACTTTACATGGTGGCTTTTTCACCAGCCGTTTACTTCTTGTGCATTGGCTGTGGAAACTTTATTAAAAAGTTTATCTTACCATGAAATGAGTAGGCACGAATAAATGGCTAACGTGGGGTTTTGTCCATCAATGCAGTCGGCCTATTGGGGGTCCACCGAATGGGCAGGTTTGGACCATATGTCATCATTCCTACCCTTTGTGTGGGCGTCTCTCTGTGGCAACCGCATCAGCTGTGGCCATTGTGTGCCAGGATTCAATGGCCCATATATTCATTGCAGGTCTAGTGTGGGCCCCGCAACAGAAACAAATTGATACATACAAGCCCCAGCCCCATTTGGCTCGCATGACACATTTCAAATGGACAAAAAAAGGACATTTTAGTCTGTTGAAAATCTTGAGAAAAGGTGGTCGCCATAGTGACTGCCGTAAAAGCGGCCATGGACCATTAAACTCCAATCAGATGTAAATTTGGGCTGCCCCCAGGCCAACAGACAGAAAGCCCCCTTCACACAGCAGACACAAATTAAACAGTTTGTTTGCCAATTCACATGTCATCTTAATGGGTTTTTATTCGTTTGCCCTTTGTTTAAATGAAGAGAATTACAAACCGTCATTGATTTATAATACAGCATCACTTCAGCTGTCTTCAGATCTATTCATTACGGACTCTGAGTCAGATGGTTAATAAGTTGAAATACACTTTAAAAACGTGTTAAAAGGTTGAGCCAACAAGATTTGTTTTTAATCTATGACCATTTTAGTGATAACATTTTCACACAAGATAATCAAATAAAACAATAAAGTAGTGTAACAGTAGGTAACTGTATTTGTATTCTTACTTACACCAGTATATCAGTATCCCCATTCCAACATTAACAATATATATTGATATGACAGGCCAGCTTTATAGTATACTTGATGAACAAGCAGCAAATTATTAGAACATTTGCTATATGGCAATACTGTATTATTGTTTATGCTCTCAGAAACTGACTGACTTATACATTGTATTCTGCTGTTCACTATTGTATTATCTACAAGTATATATGGTGGACACCCCTTTGTTAAATCTAGATCAATATCCAGAGTAAAACTAGTTTGTTCATTCATACTCGGCCAATAAACCCGATGATCGAAGGCTGATGACTTCCAATAATCACATTTTCTGTCCAAGTTACAGCAATGTTCTCTGCTCTGTCAGCTGTTTAAAATACCGTAAACATGGCAGGAGTGAGTGCTTCATGAGAGAATGGATTTTCTTTTTTCATAAAAAAGGTTTTGTAACACAGGAAACACAGTTTGTGGAAAACAAGGAGCCATTGGGTGACACTGTCTCCAGGACAGGAAGCAATGTGCCCTTGTGATTGGGCAGAGAAAATATTTAGCTTGACTTGATGGCTGGAGATTTGTCGGAGCCTGTCATGCCATTGGATTCGGTTCGAGGTCTCGTGCGGTGTTTGATGTTTTTGTACTAATCAGGATTATTATGTTTCACAATGCCTGGCCTCTGTCAAAAATACAGGCCAACAAAGGGGGAAAAGGCCCAGAGGATAAGTGTCCAGATTGAACGCTGCTGTTGATTACTGCACAGCTTGTCAACACACACATTTAGGGTACTTCACCTAGTTTTAATTGTGATATTAACAATCATTACGAGGGGCGGATTCCAGCATGCTGTAATTAACATTAGAGGCAAATAGCCGTAAGATATTAACTATGATTCATATCAGTAGACAACAGTAATTATGTATTTTATAGGTATATTTTGCAATCAGTGTTGTAGAAAAACAAGTTAAGAAGTGACAATTGTTGAATGGCAATGGATTACTTCGGTTTACTGGGATTATCGATGTTATTACAATGCACTTGATGATTGACTGATGAATTCACAAAACTGATACAAGCAATGTGTAATCTGAAACTGATTTCCTTTCAGAAGTAACTTCCCCAGCCCCTCTGGCAGTATTATAATCTACACTGTACACTTATTGTTGCTCCTCCCAGGTCTGTGTTAGAACATGTGAAAGGGAAGGAAAAAAATAACAAAACCACAACTGCTGCTGACGTTAATGAGAAACGAGTGTGTGGTCCTGTTGTTCTGTCTGTCTTCAGGAGGGTGCAGTCGATCTTGTATTCCCTCTGGCCTCATACTGTATAGCTGCTCTGTTATGACAACACCGGACAGGCAGAGCGCAGCGTGGGCTTATACTGGCTCTGGACCAAGCTGACCTGGGACCTGACATTACCAGTAGAGCTGCCGCCTCCCCATTGCTGGCTCTTTGTTGTGCAGTGCGGCTAACGATGCCCTGTCTATCTGCGATGGTTTCCTCCATGCAGGGCAGGGGGAATGCTAATTTGACAGAGGGATGATTAACTACAGCATCCACAGTAGAGAACCGCCTCATTTTCATGTGTTATTGTCTCCAGTGTCCAACCTCCCAGAGAGATTTGACTGCTCTATTAACGAGTTATCTTGTGTCTCGAGGGGAGTCTCAGAAAGCATGGCGGGTCTATCTTTTAAAATAACATTCTATTAGGTAAGGCTTTACAGTAAAATCAGATTAAAATCAAATGAACTGCTTGAGTATACAGCACAAAATAATGTTCCCAACACTTTGAAAGAATGAATTAGGCCATGAAAACCATAGAGAGCGAGAGAGAGAAAAGGAGGCAGGTTGGTGTACTGTCTGGATGTCTGGTGTCCACACACAGCTGTGTCTTGTCCACTGGTGGCTGTGGAGGATTCATTAAGCTCCACATTCACTCCCCCTGCACGTGAGTGACAGGTCCCTACAGCCAGTGTCATCCCTCTCTTTAAAGCATCACAGATCATCCCACTCCTTTCTAGCCCATCTGGCTGCCTGGATCTAACAAGGGGTGTCCTCCAGTTATAAGAGGGTATAGAGAGAGGGAGAAAAAGTTAAAGACTCAGAGATCCCATCAGATTCTCCGTGGTCTTTGGGCTCCAATTATTCAGAGCTTATCTTTTCAGCTTGGCTGATCTCCAAATGAATAAAGTGCGGGCCGTATCACTGCCGGCCGGGTGCACCTCTAAAGAGGCTGAAGGAGGATCAGGGCTGTGGGTTATGGTTTCAATCTGGGCCTGACCCCTGGGGTTAGGGAGGTGACGTTATGTAGTGACAGCGCTTAGGCATCCCCTTGTAGCGCCTCCATTTAGATAAATGAAAGAGGGCAATCACATTAGAAGAGGTTTCTTTCCATTTAAAAAGAAAATAAAAATATCTCTGATCACAAAGTGACTGACTCTTGACTTTAAAGTCAGCTCCAGGACTGAGGGTGGAAAAGGTAAATGTCAGAGGGTTAAGCTGGCACAGTGAGTGCTGTGGCTGGTGTCAAGAGCTGCTTATAATGGTTTTAGAAGAAGAAATAACAACAGATGGCTGAAAATCAAATGCAATTTTTTTGTCTCCTGAAACTTTCAGATAACTAAAGTTTCTATTGGATGCTTAGTTCTCCTTAGTTTACCCTTATTTGTTGCAGGGCTTTATGCATGGGATTTTTGCAGGTTAAAGGTGGATTAGACCCTGAGGCTGGGGCTAATGTTGAAGAAACATTTGTCACTTATGGCGCATTTCCACTGCAGGGCCTCGCACGGCTTGGTACGGTATAGTTAGGCCTTGGTAGGCCAGGCTCACTTTATGCTGCGTTTCCATTACAGTTTAGGAACTGGGGTAGTAACTATAGTAACACAGTGTAGGCGGAGCCGTGATGTCATCTTCAATGCGAAACACAAAACCAACATCAGCTCACAGCTCCTCATATCTGTTCAGAAGCTAGACAAAAGCTAAACAAGTAAAAACCACAGACTGTCTGTGTCATGGCGAATACAGTCGCTGGTGTATTTATGTCTGTATAGGCCGTTGTTGTTAGTGTGGACGGTCGGAGCATATACTGCGTTAGCTTAGCCGATCTCCATTCAGAAAACACGCATTTTAAAAGGTTTTTCGCCTACCGTCTTGTCTGCAGACTTGTCAAAGCATTAATTCATGGTTTTTACTATCCGGTATCAGTATGTTGTTACTTCGGCATCATTTTGAAACGTGTATTACAATTAAATCACGGTAAAATATGTTCATTTTGTTGTAATTGCCAGCGATTCTCTCACTAGTTTAGCATACTCAGCCGCTGAGTATGCTAAACTAGTGAGAGAATCGCTGGCAATTACAACAAAATGAACATATTTTACCGTGATTTAATTGTAATACACGTTTCAAAATGATGCCNAACTTGACAGCCCTACATGAAATACATAATCTTATGTACCCCTCGAGCACTAGGTAGATTAAACAGAAAACTATAGCATGTAGTTTAAACAAAACATTAATGTGGCTTTAACAGGTACAAATGAAATATACTGAGTATATTAAAAGCCTAAAATGAACATTAAAAGTCATGTTGGTTAAACATAGGGTAAATGAATATACCTATATTAAAAGAAATATTCACATTAACATAACAATTTCATGTTTCTTTGACATAACATAGTTGTGTGTCTCTAACATAATGGAATAGTTTTGAGTACACATGATTTTAATATGTGCAACCGGTTTCCATGTTTTGTATTACTTAAGTCCAACAGACTTTTTACAGTGAAGCTTAAATAAAGAAATCATGTTGCTTTAACAGGTACAAGTTAAATATTCTGAGCGTATTAAAAGCCTAAAATGAAAATAAAAAAGTCATGTTGGTTAAACATAGGGTAAATTAATATACCTATATTAAAGGAAATATTCAAATGAACATAACCATTTCATGTTTCTTTGACATAACATAGTTGTGTGTCTTTAACATAATGGAATAGTTTTGAGTACACATGTTTTTAATATGTGCAACCGGTTTCCATATTAACATCATGTTAATCCAACGGCCTTTTTTTTTCAGTGCACGCAGCTTTGTCACTGGGCAGAATGATTGAAAGAGAGGGCACAAGTCCACAACCTATTTGTGGTTTAGCTGCAACATTTTCAGCTTTGCAGTCTGCAGCTTGTTTGCTTCCTGTTGATGTGGATCACCCACCGTGTTAAAACGACTCTCCCCTGAAACCACTCAATGCACAAGGTTATCAATGGCTTACAAAAAAGCCTCGACAGGGAGGTGAACTGTAGATCCTACCTCCCTGGTTTGTTTATCCACTGCTGGTTGTATGTGGCTGACATTTGTTAATGGTGCGTCGCTTCGAGGCTGAATGGCACATTCTTCTGCTGACACTTCAGATGTTTCTAACTCTTTTTCCATTGAGGTCCAGAATACTGTGGATCAAGTAGGATTGAAAGGCAGCTAAATTAACACAACCAGTCAGTCAATGCTGGCCTTTGCCGCCTGAGAGTGTGGAAGAATTTGCATTGAGGCAGCACCATTCACGTTACAATACTGCCAGTCCCTGACAAGTGCTCCAGTGCTCGTCTGGGTCTCAGGGAGTGCAGCTCTGCAAGGAAAGAGACTCTTCACTTGTATGATGCCAGAGGCCAAACGGAGAGATTAGGTAACAAGAGGCAAGTTGAATCTTATTTGCTTGGTAGTTGCCATAACAGAAAGGGTAATAAGTACTATTGGCTGATGTGTTCCCCCTGCTTAATGAGGTGCAACAAAAGATAATGGTCAGAGGTCACCATTGCTAATGCTGTCAGCTCCTAAAACCCTTTTACACTGCAGGATAATCAGCGCTGACTGTCGGGACAGTGTGCTCCAATGGTCAGAATGTGTGCATAGTATACAGGCTCATGATGCATCGCAAAATGTCTGCAGAGTGAATTCTGAGTTTTGAGTATTATTAGCTGATCACTTTTGAGCGTTTTTGGTCAAATGCTGGTACATATTCCAAGTGGAGAGAAAAAGAGGCAGAACACAATGGAACCCATTGGTTATTGTCTGACAGGAATTAAGCTTTTTGTTAGCTTAAAATTAGATGCTAGTTAGACCTTTCGGTTTTCATACAAAGGTTAATTTACTCATAATGAATAGTTATAATCAACCTGTTTAACTGTTGTATAATATCTGAATGAGCTTATAATTTAAGCTTTTCTAATGAAAATTTTGCATCGCAACCAATATAATATATCATTAAATGTAAGTAACTGTGTTGTTAAACATTTTCAGCATGTATGTACGATGTTGACTTCGATACGATATATCACATGCTTGACCAAACAAGCTTTACAAAGCATTATCGTAAACTGCATTTTATTATAATATATCATATTAAACTCACATGTGGAAAATATATATACACTAGCCAGTAACAGGATTGAAACACAAGACTCTAGGGATATCATGCTTGACACTGACCCACTCTATTGCCCAACTTAAGTGAAAAAAATAAATAAAAAAGGCTAAATCTGATTTATAAGGTTTCACATGACATCTGTGATTTCCTTCAGGGCTGAAGAAGAGCCAAGAGAAAGACAAGCATGCCAGTTTCTGGTGATGATGATGCCATTACTCACTGTGGGTTCACTGCAAGTCCTCACCTAATCTTATGATTATTAAGCCACAGTGGACTGTAACAGTGATTCAATTCTGATCAACGCCTATGCACCCGGGTGAACATTTCTGGTCTGCACTTTTTCAGCAGTCTGTTTGTATTGTCTCAAAGATAATCCAGATAAGAATACTTTATGTTGCAAAATCATCTATTTTTTCCACTCTGCAATATTTCATCATGGAACAAATTAACCTTGATATACAGTTCTACAGTGTGGTGTAATATGTGTGACCACAAACACAGTACTGGTTTGAATACTACACTGTTTCTGAGAATAATCACACCGGGAAAACCCACAAACGGTTTCAAGGGTCAAAATGCAAGACTTTATATGAGGCCACATTTGACTGAGAAAGCTTGGGTAATGGGTAGTTGGAAGAAAAGGGCCAACAATGACCATATACTTGGGCAACTCTGTGTACTTCACAATTTTAATCAAACTGAAACGAGCATGGCATGCTGGGAGAGAGCCTCCCCCCACTGTAGCCTGGGAAAATGCCAGCCTGTCTTGAAAACTTCCAAACAATCACTTCCTTCCCCTCTTCACCCCTCAGAGCTCCCACTGTGTTGTAATATAACCTTAGAAGGGGGTACAACGGCTGTGAGAGGTTAGTGCTGTCAGTGGGTACATTATAGTGGAAGCTGCTGGACTGCCACACAATATTACTAAATACTAGCTGTCGCTTTGAGGTTGCTGAGGTGAACCACTCGGTTTTGGCAGGTGGGGAGCCGGGTGGGGCTCGGGCTTTCACAGTAGGTTCTGGTTGATTAAAAGTGTTTCAGCACAGTGGTGACCGGTGGTACCCGACTGCTTGCCATGAGGAAACCAACAGCATCGTATATTACAATGATCAGCTGGGGCTCGTGAGCTTTCCCATAACAATCATGAACATGAGACGGAGGGCATGTGGAGACGGAGATTTAAAGGGTGAGGTCTTTTTAATATCGTCCCACTGAAAGGATTGAGTCAGTCTCTGTCAGCTTTCAGTAGGTTTATAAGCTCATAGCTTGGTTACTCCAAATCCTCATCTTAAAGTAACAGTTAAGTTAAGACATTTACATGTTTAACAATCAGACTATACCTTGAATTTTTTGATAGTCAGTGTTGGCAGAAACACAAAGCTCTGTCATTCATTTCCATGAGTCCACTGCAAACCTAGAATGATCTGCCAAGTTTAGTAGAATAATTTGTATAGTGATAGGAGTGATGTGCTATTTACCTGGCCGTTAGCCTCAGAGGACCTCTTTCTCTAACTGGATCTTATTTCATCATCTTACAACTTTCTGAACAAAATATCCCTATCAGCACTGCCTTTTGACTTTCTCTATTAACACATTGTTGGTTTTGGTCTGAATGCTCCCAGAATGCATCAGGAAAAGAAATTAACCTTGTTCAACATATATATTGATTAATCCTACTGGCTTACTCTTGTTAACATTGTAACATCATTCCTTTCTGTTGGTTGAAACAATCCACTACTTGCTTTCACTTACTCCGACCAATCAACTCCCTCCTGATTTCACTTCAGGCTAGAATATCGCTTTTACTCCTGCTGTTTCACCTTCTCTTATATGACCATCCTCTGTCCCCCTGCTGTGGGACAACCTGCCATATAAAGAATTGTCTCCATGGAAAGAGGGGCTCCACAGGTAAGAGCGGCCTGAGGACAAGCTGTCCTGCTGGGCTGCGACACATGCTCACACACTCTGCCCTTTCTCTGCAGGAAGCTGGATCTCGGCTTTACATTGTATTCATTTGGAACATGCTTTTGCCAAAAGTGACTTTCAATAAGTGCAATCAAACCACGTAGGAGCAAGGGCTAGATATCATTCAAAATTGGGTGTTTCCCCACTTTTGGTTGATATAATTTTAAAATCATGGGCACATTTGCAAGCAAGCAAGCATTTTCACACACACATGCTAGAAAGGCGACTATACAACCTGTTGATTGCCATGTTTATGAATGCCTATGGTGTTTTTTTGTTTGCTCTCTCTGCATGAGCTCTTTGGTCACCCACCTGCCACAATAAGCCTTATTATCATGGCAAATGAAGAAGAATCCATGAAAGTAAAAGAAAAAACAAAGTATGTTTTACAGTAACATTATGTTTCTGTGTGTTTCCTCCCTCTTCCCCCAGCCACATCACAACACAGTTGCGCTGGACGAGGGGACAGAGGCACGACTCAGACATAGACGGCCACGCACTCAGGCGCGTCCTGCTGCGTCTTGCTTTCAGTCTAAAGCTATTTCAGAGGTTATTGATGTGTCCGCCAACTGAGCTTTTCTAAACAACTACCCTGCTGCAACAGGTTACAAGTCCAGCTTCCCGCTCATTAGTCTCTAATTGATTGTAATCTGGCCTTTGAGAAGAACTGGCCCGCTATGGGGTTGTTCTGCACATGTGAGCGCCCCCACTGTCCCTTCTACTTGTCCACCTCACTCACCAGCAGGGTCTGGAGTACAGACACAATTGGCCCTCTCAGAAGGAATCATTAAAGCGGGTGGGATAGCATGAGTTCTTTCATACATCAAGCCTCTGTGTACCAGCTTGAGACCAGGGACAGTGGCCACTCTCCTTGCCCAGTGGGAGAGCCCCATCCTGGGCAGGCTATTGTTGGCCTCACCCCTCGACTGGCTGCCTGTGGTTCTGGCTGCATTGGCTTGATTTGTATGCCAAGGTCCTGGACTAAAGACAGCCATGTAGGGGAGCTGGGTCAATATTGGTTTTGAGAGCTTGAGGAAAAATGTAAAAATGTAAAATTCTATTGACTTCCCCCCACTGTTATTTGTTTCTGTGTCAAAAGGCCTTGCAGGCCATTAGTGTAAACAGGGCTTTGTCTTAGGGCTCAGCTTCCAGCAGGGGGCTGATGGAACAAAACCCAGAGATAGGGGTTTTTATTCTGGTTTAAAATTATCTGAGCTATGAGGCTGAAGAGAGAACCTAAAATTACAAAGACAGAGATACAGAAAATAAACTGTTTTGATCTCCAGTGACACTTTTAAAGTTAGCTTACAAATGACAGCAGTAAAGGCTTTGGGGGAATTTGGCATAGACAAGATAATATCAAGAGAATACATAATTTGACATATTACAGAATCCAATGAAATATTAAATATGTTCTCTTCCTGCAAGGATGTCCTACGCTTTTCAGTATCACATGTATATAATTACATTTCCACTGTGTCTTTGGTAGGAGGTCCACTGGATAAAAGTGAGGAGCAGCTGTTTTATAGTGGTACATCCTCTTCCTCTGCCTTGAGCTCTCTCCTGTCTCTTTCAGCCCTCCAGTGATATTGGATTCTTTTTTAAATCGCTTCAATTAACATGGAGCCATAAAACCGTTCCTCCTTGAGTGTTTTCACACCCTCGCTCTTTTTGCTTTCCCTTCTGGTCCTCCCTGCTTTCTTTTACCTATTTCCCCTAGCTTTATTAGGTGGCTGGCTTTTGTGCTGCTTCAACAAGTCACTTCCTCCACTGGCAGACAGGGAGGGAAAATGGAAATACTGAGGAAAAGGCACATAAAGGCTTGAAGGGGTAACTCTTTAAATGAAAACTGTAAAGTTTGCAAAAGGTTAACTTTTGGCTATGAAATGTTCAGAAGTCCATGCATCAACATATTTTTGTGTATCACTTTTACTTTGCATGCATCTAATTGCCTCTTGTGTAATATGTTCTACCACTACTAATGGATTACTTAGCATACAGTCATACTGGAAACAATACACAAGTGTGAAATCCCACATTACTGCAAGGAGACAGATTTCTCTCATTTGACACCATAGGATCCACAAAGGTTGTCAAAGGATACAATTCACCTACGTACTCACACTTCTTTCTAAACTGGGCAGTAAAGAAGTTGAACAAAGTTTACTTAGCACCCCTACTTGTCAAGCAAACAACCTTGTTCATCGCATGTTGGCGTGAGCAACATATATGGGTTTGTTGCTGTGTAAAAAAAACATTTGTTCTATTATCATTTTGTTCAAGCCAGGTCAATAGGTTCAGCAGACAACAGAACAAGTCGGACCGTCGTGTCAATTGACCCTGCCCAAATCTGAGTTTTGAATTCATACACAATGCAACTTATTCAGGTCAGGTAAATAATAGCTCTTGCTTTATTGCAGAGTACAATATGTTGCTGAAGCAAAAAGTCAAACCTTCAACTGGAAGTATAGGTCCAGATTACCTGTTTGTGCAAATTGTTTTGCTTGCTTTGTATCATTCCTGGACAGGAACACATTATCTGCAGCTGATGGTTCTCATTTTTTTTTTTAAATGTTTCATGCAGAGATTTCACATCACTGATTACATTACGTTATGCTCTGCTAGCAAATTGTCCAAATGTCCCATACGATTACATCACATATATTATAATCTTGCCATTATATTGAAACACAACAACACTGTGACCCAAATGTAAGTAATGGACTAAAATAAGATGTTTTGCAATAATGGACAGCTTTAAAGTCCACAACTTGCAAGAACTGTGCAATTTATGAAGAGTTAAGGGAACATCGGTACATTATTTTTCTTCCTAAGCGACCCAAGGCCTTTTTGTCCGATCCACTCATGTTCTAAATGACACTGGACAGACCCTCCATCTCCTCTTGGTCCTGCACAGAGACGTGATTGGTGAGTGTGAGCATTGACTGTTTGACTCAGGAGGACAAAAAGCTACAGTACAAGCAGCGAGAAAGGCATCTGTCACCACTGTGAGTATGCACATGTGAAAGAAAAATAACAGTTGTAAAAGGGGGGCCCATATGGTCACGGCACGGTCTTCAACACCCCATCTCGCATACGCCAACAAACAGCCCTCAATTCCCTTCTGTAGCCTGATTTTGCATGAGCATATTTGCTCATTGTGATTGCCAGCTTTTTGCCAGCCCCTTCTGGTGAGAGAGAGAAAGCAACCATGCACCTCTCCCCTGTGGACCTGCTGTAAACCAAAGAATGAAAGACGCATAACAAAAGGAGGGGAAAAGACCAGTCAGAAAGGTAAAGAAAGCGGGGTGAAGTTTGAAAGCATGGAAGTTGAAACAGAAAGATTAAACCGAGTGTGTTTGTCTCAACTGCTACTGATACCACTCTTTACAGCTGCAGAGAAAATAATAAACGGCAGAAACAATGCAAATACAAACAAATAGAAGTGTAACTCCTTTAAAATGTGTCAGCAAATGAAATACTTGTTCTCCGTGGACTGAGTTGTGTCCTAATTATAATCATTGTGGGTTTGTGGTTCCTCAGCTTCCTGTGTTTCCTCTCTGAGGACACTACTCGTAGTCAAAGGAGTCAAAAGCCAGCTAGCATACGGGATGAGGTCTTGGACCACTGTTAATGTGTTGCCTCGGGGAATTGTTGCACAAAACCTGACTCTAACACCCGACACCTCACTGTGAATGATCCTCTAAAGAGTGCACATCCTTCTTACCCAGGCCAAATCAACTGAGCCATTTACACACTCAGAGATGATTTGATGGGTTTTTACTCTTTTGTTTTCTATTCTTGTGAGAACTGTATTGTGTGGACCATGTGTTGGACCTTCAATTTGTCATTTTACTGAGACTCAAATCAAGCAATTGTGGAAATGTCCTTTTTGTTCTGAGGTCAGAGTTAGACAAAAGTACTAACAGAGTTAGGGTAAGGGAATACAACTCCACAAATGTGCAACTTTCTTGTGGTTTGGTATTCACAAATGTAACTTATAGAGTTTCCAAAACATAATATGAACACAAAATGAAATCAGAGTATAGCAAGAAAAGGACATAGAAAAGACCGGATTACGTTAGTCACCTGGAAACTTGAGCTGCGTTTCTCTTCCCAAAAAAAATGACATCATGAGAAAGCACCTGCTTGTAGGACACAAAACATACTGCATGCCCAGGAAACAGCTGCCCATCTATTGTTGTCTGGTGTTTTGGTTTATGGACAACATGAACCTCTCAACAAAGCCAAGTCCCTGTGGATGACAATGGTCTAAGTAGGAGGCAGAGTGAAGGGCATGCAGTGTTAAATGAAGTGCAATGTCAGCCTTTTACGTGTTTTTATTGGGCGGTCAAGTGGATGGTGCAGCTCAGTTGGGGGCTGCAGTAAAAGAGGAGCTAAGATTCTTTCACACGTAGGTGTCTATCCTGTTAACAGGCCCATTCATAATGATGGAAGTGCCCAGAGTTGCCAATAACAGGGCCACTTCTACACAAACACATACTGTATGTAGTATATACATATATGTTTTTATCAAATACCTCTCTGAGCGGGGATAGAGCGTTAAAGAAGATTACATTCGGACACAAGCAGCAAGCGGAGTTATAGCGACAACTCTGAAGTTAAAAGGTCTCTGGAGTTACTGGTCAGCTGTTTACTGATTTGGCCATGCTTAAATGGGCTGCTAAGGCATGCAAAAAACAGCAGATTTGATAGGCTGATGCAAGATCTGCTAAAATACTGTTTATGTTACTGGTTAGATATGGTGCAGCCATTTACTTAAACCTACAAGAGATAAAAACTTGGCAGACCCAAACTTGAGAGCAGAACAATGCTTTCAGCTCCACTAGTGAATAATTTATGACGTGTTTTGTGTTTAATGCCAATAAATCACATCTAATAACTCATGTTCCTCTTAACCTTTAGCCTTTGTACTTTGTTCACATTTAGTTATACACAAACTTAACATGCACAGGCCAGAAGCCTGATGTAATTTAACAAAGGCATTACTCATGCCTGTACTGAGGGAGGCACTGTTGGATTTGTTTGTTCATCGAGAGGCATTTTTAAGATGGTCATTCAGCTCAGAGAAACAAATGTCAGCCTTTTAAACAGTTGTCAGACATAACTCGGTTCTCATTTTGTTTTAAAATAAAATCATCAGAAACAACTCAATAGAGTAATGGACATGCATCAGCAGTTCTTCACTGTATTAAAGCATTTTTTTTTTAAAACAAGAACTCAGTTTGCTTTGACAATCTAAGCATTTACGGCTATTCAGCAAAGGATTAAATGTGTTTTCAGTCAGAGACCTGAAATTAAAAATAACTCACAGTGCTTATTTTTTGCACACAAAGAAGAAGCTGATCCACTAATCCAGTGCCACAGGTGAACAAATACCTGTATAAGCAGAGTTAATACTGATAAAAGCTCTTGGAAGAAGAAAAAAGGAACCTAGAAAAGTTCCCACACTACGACTGTTTTGTTTCTCTGTGTCCTTTCTTTTTTTTCAGTCCAATGTAGAGCAGTGTGCTGGGGGAGGGAAAAATAATAGTCTAGAGAAAAACCAACATTGACTCGTGTAACTCACCTGTTAGTAAGAGTTTTTGTTTGGTGTTCATTCATACAGCAGGCGGCTGGGGGCCCCTCCCTGAGGCAGCGCAGGTTCCCAGGTAGAGAGAGGAGAGATGGGAGGAGAGTTCCCACCACGCTCCCTAACCGTTCTCACCGCAGCTCATTGGACGGCTGTTGCCTCATCGCTGAAACACGACACTCTTCCAGCAGTGCAGGCAGGTGTACGAGGCTGCAGGGCAAAGAAACTGGTAAGTGTGTGAGCCAGACACGAGGACAAAGAGACGTGTGAGGAGGAGGAGGGTGATGAGCAAGTTTCACTCACGCTTTGTCATACCTTCAGATTCTAAGTATCATACGTGTGAGGCGTCGTTGAGCACCTTGTTTTCGAGAGCATTCACTTCACCTATGCCTTTGTGTTTAGCAGCTGCTCCACTAACCTGAAGACAGGTGTACACAAACAGTGGATATTTTGCCAATACATAGGCAAATGAGCCTCCTACATCAAATAAGGATGTTTCCCACAGAACATTTCACAATCTGTTGCCTTAAAGGAAGTTGGGAAATAAACTTGTGTCAGTTTTTCTTTATTTTGACTGTCAATTTATACTAAGCATACTTGGTGATTAAGGTTTGACTCAAAACCAGGTCATCCAGATTTGCTCAGCATATCCTACCTTGACTCTCCCTTTGTTATTTATGTCTTCATATTTGATCTGTAAACAACATAAAGCGGTTGAAAACATCCTCACACAAATGTCATTCCAGTAATAAGAGATCATTTAAAAAAAGTATTTAATTTTAGAAAGCAAATATAACCAAATGATTTGAAGATGCCAGCGTAGTTGGATGTCATGTTGGCCTAAATCCATTTTTTTTTTCAACCTCGAGTGTGGGGAGGTCAATTTGTTTGATGTGATTTCGAACTAAATACACAAAATGTGTATCAGTTTGTTTCAATTTCAGAGTTGAGAATGATCAGGTGAACTCTTTGATTGTGTATGTGTGTACATTTAACATGACTGTCGCATTGACAAAAATTACAAATATATTAGAAAACGTTGTGTGGCGATCATGTCAGTCATGCATGATCTTATTTGAGGCTGGTGTTTCTTTCTAAATGAGGAACAGGAACACCAAGAGTGAACTTGATCTGCACCTGGGAACGTTGTGAACTCCTGGGTATTTTTCTGAAGCAGCTCTTATCACAGGATATCACTTCAGCAGCCCACAGTGACAACTGACTTCCTGGTGTGGCTTTCAACAAGACATGGTTCTCAGGCTTGGCATCGGCAGGTCCCCACCTGGGGACATTTGTACTGTCACCTCAGTCTGACTAGAAAAGCAGCAGCAACAGGTGAATGTTTAACCATTCACTGCCTCTGCTTTCCTCATTGAAGTTAACGACTTTCAGTAACAAAATATTTTTGCAACTATTGTGTTTTTTGTATATATATATATGTGTAAATAGTGTAGCTACAGTGAAAATCTTGAAGATTTCAGACATTTTTACTGGTGGTACTGTGGTTGAAACCTGCCGGGAGCGGTATCAAATTTGCCAACAGTACAATCACTCTGCTGCACTGACGCTCAGTGAGTCATTTGTTGAGAAATTGCATTTAAATCTTCTTGACTTACAGGTGTTGGGAGGCACCGCTGGATACTTAACATGAAAAAAAAGTGTATGTCAGCAATCAAGTTACTTTGTGGCTAATGTTGGTGCCAGTCAGGTGTTGGCAAGGAACAAGAGTGAAGAGACTCCCTTGGTTCAAAGAATGCAAACCTCAGGGTTTGAGGTGGGGAGTTATCCTCATTTAGTTTATTTATGACACCTATATCATAACATGAAACAAAGAAAACTTAAACCTAAATGTGGTGGTATAATACAAAACTACCAACCCTGCAATGAAATAATGATCTAATCTTTGTTTTCCACAATACTTAAACTACTGCAAGTACCTTAGTGCTTGAGTGTGTGTGTGTGTGTGTGTGTGTGTGTGTGTGTGTGTGTGTGTGTGTGTGTGTGTGTGTGTGTGTGTGTGTGTGTGTGTGTGTGTGTGTGTGTGTGTGTGTGGGAGGGGAGTGTGCATCTGGCTTCTGCCTCTGTCTGTTAATGTGTGTCAGTCTGCAAGCGAGGCAATGAGCCCGGCTGTGTGCCTGCTGGAACTGCGCGTGTGTGCATGTTTGTTTGTGTGTGTGTGTGTGTGTGTGTGTGTGTGTGTGTGTGTGTGTGTGTGTGTGTGTGTGTGTGTGTGTGTGTGTGTGTGTGTGTGTGTGTGTGTGTGTGTGTGTGTGTGTGTGTGTGTGTGTGTGCAAGGCTGCTGACGGGACCTGTCACTATCAGGCCCACACATCTCTGGCACTGTCTGTGTTGACACTCTGCCCGAAGGGGAACGAGTCTGCAGAGGTTGAGGAGAGCAGCGGTTTCCCACGGCTGCTGCTCTCTGCCTCGGCCCTGCCTCTGCATTCCAGGGCTGCCAGCGCTCTGTAAATGTTTGGACAGCCTTGAACAAATAACACACCTTGAAAGGCACAAGCACAGGCCCTCTCTGCACACCCCTTCTCTTCATCCGCCTCCTTAAGCTCACATCGCTAACACCCACCCCCCAAACTTCCCAAACCACAAATCTACCTCCCTCACAGCCACCCGCCTGGCTACTGCCACTCTTACATTTTCCCAGCCTCCCTCTCATGTACAAATAATCACCAACCTGTACTGTCTTACTGTTGTACACTTGCATATATAAACATGCTGACACACCTGTGTATATGTAAATACACACACATGCCTATTATTTCGTGACAGCAGGGCCGTAGCTGTTTTAACTTTGCAGGATTATCTTTGCACACACAAACTGAGCTATAGGAGAAGTACATCTATGTAATGAAACAACTTTTTTCACAGTTTCATGACATGAATATAATAGACCATCGATGGATACCATACCATGTGTTAAAAGTTCTAGTTTGCTGATCGTATAGAATTAGATTATTAGATTATTATTATTATATCATCTTTCAAATTATCACATTTGGTTCAGTCCCAGGAAGCAGCTTCCTGGCTGGTCACATTTGGCAGTGTTCATGAATGGGAAGCCAGTAAGTGTTGCAGGCAAGTTTCCCAGGAATGATTTCCTATCCATTTCCCCATAATGTATGTGTTATGCCGAATCTCTCTGCCAATGCAGCATGGAGTGTGCCCTTCAAATAGGAAGGATGAAATTGGATGTGTAGAGGTTGATGTAAAGCAGTTTTGTTTACAAAGTCTGAACAGACTTGATGCACCATAACAGACATGCAATCAAAACATATATGATCAAATGTTACAATGACCTTTCCTCAACCTCATCCATACAAAGGTTACCATGAACAGAACATTTAAAAAATGTTGGCATTGGATATAAAACCAAATAAACTGGGTTTTGCTGAATTGTCACATGTGTATGTCCTTATCTGTTGATATGGTTGGGAGGATCATGTTTTTTTTACTGAGTTGGTCTGTCTACACAAGCCGTAGGCCAAGAGTGGGATTAGCAAAAACAATGAACGCTGCAGGAAGAACAGCCCATTCAAAACAGGTAGAAACAAAATAAGTAAATAAGTTTACACAGGCCCCTCCTCAATAGTTCCTATAAAGTGCCTTTGGGTCACTTTGGGCACATAATGATACTTATTTTTTAAGGTATAACACATGGGAAAACCAAATAACAGTCTTTCTGCTTGTATCTGGTACGGTTTCCAAAAGAATTCCAAAAGGTACAATTGTGCTCTACAAGTCACCTTTCAAAACCTGCACAATGTTTACATGAGATTTGCACGAGTGATAATATGTTCATGGGGGAAAAAATCCCATGATTCCGAGTCTGATATAAATTAAAGCGGGAGATTGTGCTTGATCTGATAATAAAATAAACGTTTGAAGTTTAGTGTGCAGATGTTTTGATATACACAACCACCCCAACAATCCCTCTCCCACACACACACACACACACACACACACACACACACACACACACACACACACACACACACACACACACACACACACACACACACACACACACACACACACACACACACACACACACACACACTTCCTGCCAATGACGGGCTGAGAACACGATGACAGTTCTCAAGCTCGGTTTTAATGAGCTCCTAATCATAAAGCCAAAATAAACTTTAAGAATACAAGAAATAATGACTTCTCCCTCCCTAAAGTCTTTAAGATATACGCTGGTGACTAAGACAGTGAAGCTACTGTGAGTAAAAACATCCATGTCATTAGGAAAATGTTCTGCATAATGTAGCCAATTGTCAGCTGAGCTCTCCCTCATACAGTGAACAGCACATTCAGTGGGCATCAGTCTTGATGAGCAATAACATGGCAATATAATAGCGAGGCTGATCCAGTACAAATTCCCACACAACCACCCACACGTGCAGCCTGATGTCTGCCAGCAGCTGTGGAATCTGGAGTTACTTGCTCATGGTAAATCCCACGAAACATAACGCAGGACAACTTCCACTGCACTCCTCGGGCAGTAGCCACTCAAACGCTGCTCTGTTTTCATTGTCGGGAGGCCTCAGGGTACATATTTCTGTAATTTGGCTTTTATGCTCAGCAGTTTTGCAGCTGTGATGACATTTGGGTGTCGCCCCCCTGTTTCTCACGGTCCTGCTGCCAAAGCTGGTCCGGCCGCTGGTCGTCAGCCAAGACTGAGGTCTGTGTGTCAGCCCCCACTTCTTGTGTACACATGGACACTGAAAGAAGGTGCTTGGAAAAAAGAGAAAAGAAATATTCCTGGCAATCGAGTTAAACCGCAGTGGGCTTTTTTTTCTCTGTGTCAGTTTTCCAAACTGTAGCTCATTGTTTTCAGGGGCAGGGAGGATGTCAGAATTACAGCACTTTGAAGTGGTACATGTAACTGATAATGATAATGTTTTTATCTTTGATATTTCAGCTTCTGTAAGCTTTGAATGTGTTGAAATACGCAGCCTGTTGTGGTTTTTACTTTTGCCTTTCAATTACATATTAAAACATTTTACTTTTGTTTTATCCTGTTCATAAATTAAATGAATTAAATCATATTTAAGAGGGTCAAACTTTTACTTGATTTCAAAAACTATAGGTGCACTAATGGTAGGTTTTATTTCACATAAACTGCCCTGAAAACAACAAATACTTTCAAAACATAATAAGGAAATATCAGTTTCATCAAGATATCAAACATAATTGCATGTTGCAATGCATTCACTTATTAAGGCAAGTTGAGCTTTATGTGGAGTGAAATGGATGTCAATTTTGGCTTAATTCAAAGTAATAAAATACAGGATTCCTCAATAAGGTGTCTGTCGTTTCTTGATAACCAAATTGCGAATGATTCATTTAGGCTAATATTTGAATGGCCATGAGAGGCCAACTTGTACTAGCCCAGAAGAACAATATATGTGGACACTTGAGATTGAACATTGAATTAAGCCAGTGATATCCACCCACAGGAAGACAGAGCTAAGCTTTTCCAAGAATATCCAAGACATAAGCTGCACCAAATAATGCCCTCTCTGTCTCGTCTTCCTCTATAAACAGGAAAACTGAATAGATTTCCTGGTCAGGAGGGACCAGTGGGCAGGCAGGGGGCAAGTTTTAGTCTCAGGGGGGTGATAATGGTGGGTGTTCCCCATGGTCGCCCACGCTTGTTCTCAGCTGTCCTCCGGAAACCTTGGTCCAGCTGCTGCCCATTACACCAGGAATGCATCCTCGGGTCACATGCCAGGAGTGTGGATGCACATTACTAACAGAGTGACCACTGCCCCGGCCACTTGTGAGTTATTAACATGGCACACTCAAATCCTTCCCATGCCCCCTCCTTTAACCGCCTGCCCTGACAGCAGCTGCCAGACTCTCCTTTTCCCAGAGTCAGGGAGCAGGGAGTGTGTCAGCATGTGTGTGTGGGTGTCTCAGGGTGGGGACTTTATGGGGTCATGGTATCTGATTAATTGGTCAGATATGCATACCAACAGTTCCTGTTTTGTCAGTCACAGTTTAGACTGATTTGTCTAATCGTTACACACAGCTGGGACTTGATGTGTGAGCTAAATGCTGAAAATGTTATCAGTTAACACCAATCTGGGCCACGTCAATGAACCATTCAGTTCATTGATTCATTTAGACATATACAGTCCATATAAGAGAAAGACAAAATAATCATGAACAGAATTACTGATATTCAAGACCATGATTTATCAAAGAGCGAGTGGAAAAATGTGAACTGCACAATGTCTTGGTGGACAAAAAAAACTACCTTTGATTGGATGCAGTTGTGAATCAAACTAGACATTTGGAGCCACTGCATGTGATTCACTTCCTGGCTCTGCACCATCAAAGGTAACAGAAGCTCTGAAGTGCCTTTGAAATGTCCAAGGAACAAAAATAATTACTCTCATTTTTTGGCCATCTTTTTTTTAGAATGGCTGAATGTACATCACAGAACTGACGTTAGAAGTCCATTTATTTTCTCTGATCACCCGAATGTGAAACATGTTGGACATTGTTTGAACCGGCTTGATTGGCAGGATTTAAGGACTCCCCTTATGTGGCTGTGTATGAGCCACAGAGTATGTAACAAGTCCCAAAAGCTTGTGGACGGCCGTTTTTCTATAGTCTCTCAACATATTCAGGCATTGAGCACCTGGGCGGATCATTTTGGCCCTAATGATATGACCTGACAACAAAACAACCCAAAAGGTACTTGAGGACGTTTTTTGGAGTCTGGGCCTAATTACAACACGGTACAAAAAAATCAAACCGCCCCGCACTTAATTGGCTTTTTTCTTTCATGGTCCTATACATAGCCATTCAGTCATGAGATGGAGGCAAACAAAACCCTGGCTCTCTTCTTGACCCAAAACACTCCTCTAATTGCTACTGCATGGTCAGGTACAGCTGTAGGAGGACTATCCTATAGTAGAGCACCAGAAAACCCCACACAGCACTATACGTTTAAAATACACACATACATCACAGGACATTATTTAATTATTTCTATACTTTTTATCATCACAGGCTTTATACCTAAAGCTTTAATTTGCTTCAACATTGTATTTAATTGAAGTCACGTAAATGTGTTGATAACATAATATGCTTAATGAGAGTCAGACTACTTCCCTGATGATGTTGTCCTGCAAGCAGTTTTTTTCTTCCATTACTATTTCATACTGGCCACGCTTGATTACTTTAACAACAGAATATTCAATTCTCATGTTAAAGTAATTCACTTGTATCACCAGCTTACAAAGGTACAGTGTGTTGCTCTTTGTGCTTGTATTCAGAAATATGTGTGCTCTCTTTGGTTGACTGTTTCTTCTGCTTCAGGCGTCTGTTGTTGGGGTCATGACCCAGCACATTCACACATGTGGCATCTGCACCATGGCTGCATGCCAGAGCACTCCTCCGCCAGCAAGACGGCCTGCAGGACATTTGCTGACAGACATGGGCGATGAAACAGCATGACGCCCATGTATCAGGTGGCTGATTTCTAGAGTCTTCTTGGGGAGACGACTTGTAGCTATAAGTAAAATCATCATGCCATTTTACAGGAAATTTGATCATGAGGGAAGAAAACTGTAACAGTTTTTTGATATTCTGTGAAAGAGGACATACAACACTCCATCATGCATTCAGCTTAGATGAATACCATTCACAGACAGACAAGTGGAAGAGCTGTTCTGTATGTGTGTGTGTGTGTGTGTGTGTGTGTGTGTGTGTGTGTGTGTGTGTGTGTGTGTGTGTGTGTGTGTGTGTTTGAGGCCGCCATGTGGGACCCTCTTTTCACTCTCTTCCACTTGCACGGCTGCTCCTAATCTCTGACCCCCATCACTAAGATGCATTCAGAGTCCATCAAACAGACGAGCTGCTGCACAGGCAGTCGAGCACCGCTGGGGGGAGAGCCATGGGAAACACTCTTAATTGTCCCCCAAACCTTTTTAGAGAATATTAAGCTGCATTAGCCGACCATGAGCCTTTCTTCATGGGGCTTTCTTCTAGAGAAGGCTACAGCAGCCCACTCAGCCAACAGGCCATTAAACGTGACAGGTCTTTGTGAACAACAGAGAGACAAACTCCCATGAAGGTAAAGCTAGCAAAACCTCTGCTTAAATAAAGGGAGGCTAACAGGTTGGCTACTCTTGCGTCTGGTTTGTATCAAGCCTGCAGTGCTGCCTGACTCGCTCCAGCAGCCTCTGATCTATAAAGCGTCCCAGTGGAGCCGGTCTATACTGCCAGCCATAACTCTGGCAGGGCACATCCAAAGAGACATTATATAGCAGGATAATTAGAGGTAAGATTTTCCAGCTTCAGTGATGTCATTACTGCACTGCTATGCATCCTCTTATTGGCAGTGCAACCAATATGGAAAACATCGTCAGTTACTAAGTCATATGACAAAAGACTTGTTCTATGCATTAAAGGGTCATTTTACCCAAAATGATCATAAAGATATATTCTTAATTAGGGTTTGCTAGCCATAACAATGGGTATATGGCTGTATTGACTCCTTAACCTGCTTATCAACTAATATAACAGTAAGTAAGAACAAATTGTTTTGTATACAATGTTGGAAAGTTTTGTAGGATGCAGATTCGGAATTACAGTGTAATTTAGTTTTTATGAATGAATGATTTCAACTACCTACACAGTAGTATTGTCCACATACAGGTCCTTCCTTCCTGCAGTGGTCAGGCATATACCCCCCCCCCAACACCCACCACCACACACACACACAACACACAGCACCAACACACACACACACACACACACACACACACACACACACACACACACACACAAAAACACAGACTATAACACCTCTTGTTGTTAAATACCAACTATGTGCAATATGTGCAATATATATATATATGACATTTTGTTGATATTACATATACAATAATATCTTTGTTATTTTCAGCACAGGACACAGATTATACAATGTATCACTGTAAAACTGTGCAATATATACCTAGTTGCTAAATCCTCAGAACTGTTACAGGATGTGTATTTATGTAAAATGAGTAACTTATTTTATCATTTTTGTAAAATGTGTAACTTTTTTATTATAATTTCTTTTTTTTAATCTTTTGTACATTTTGTTTGCATGCTTTGGTAACATTAAGCTGTTTTTGCCTATTTTCTGCTGTGACAATGTACTTTTCCCGGTCTCTGTGGGACCAATAAAGGTATTCTGATTTTGATTCTGATACATAACATTTTGATTAGTTCATTAAAGCCACTGTAACAAGTTGCTATTCTTAATTTCACTTACTTACGTCTTTACAAATCTTCCCAAATATATTTATTTGTTACTTAGAAGTGAGTTGTATTATTCCAGATACCTGACCCAGTCGTTATCTAGGGCGAAGCTATATTGTCCGACGCATTAGCCACATTAGGAAGACTTTACGAGCTTGGATGGAGTGAGCCATGTGTTAAGGTGGGTGTTAAGCTGCTGCGCCCTTGTTGTGCTCAGGTCTGAACTCGCCTCATAGCTCTGGTGACACCAGAGGATTTAGAGGGGAATGGTCAAGCATTCAAGAAGGTTTTACTCTTATTAGTGGGGTCAAGTCATCTCTGAGGGAAAGCATTTATGTTTGGCAGATGAATACAACAAAAGACCAAGGGCCAGATGCATTAAACTCTATGCATCTAGACTAAAACTCTCTAGCAAAGCAAGAAAAGTTTTGTTTAGGTTTTGCCTGGGACTAAAAGATACATCTGAGCTTCTGGGATTTAACTTGTTTGCTTAGTCAAATTGGCTTCAATTAAGTTAGTTCTCATGTTTTTATCTCAAGCACATAACCAGCAACTTAAACACATTCCCTTCCCACCAGATGTTGGATTAACTGCTCTTTTACAAATGAAAAACTCATTCTGTGTCTAAACAACTCACTGTGACCTTCTGACATCATTACTCAAATGTGGTCCCCTTTTTGGGTCCTAAAAATGGCATTTGTTACAGAGAATGGGCCCTTCATTAATCAAAAGCAGTTAGGCGCTAAATAGGCAGATCCTGGATAAGGAGGAGGGCTCCTACCCCTCAACCCCTCCCCCCAACCAGCCACCACAGTTCCTATTAGCCCACTGAAGGGGGATTCATCACCTTGTCATCCTTAAATAATAAAAACCTATGAGGCTGAATGTCAGTGTAGGCTGATTGGATGGGGATGAATGTGTGTGTTTGTGTGTGTGTCTGTGATGCAGAGGGAGTGAGTGCCGATGGTCAGGAATGGGCGCGGCCTTCTTGTTGGCGACACAAAGCCGTTGCTGTGCAATCAGCTCGGTGTAAAATCGCCGCTCTGTGGCCCACACAAAGGCTCACAAAGGCAGGGGGCTGGTGGCTGGGGCGGGAGTGCGGCGACACAGCTGTGAGCAGGGCCTACACATCCCTGCTCAATATGGGCCCTCCTCATATCTGTAGCATCTTGGCCCCTGCTTCCGCCAGGCCCCGGGACAATGGAGGCCCTCAGCAGACCCCTTTGTTGCAAACTTTTTCAGAGTTCCTTTTTAGCCTAAATCTTAAATATTTCATTAGGCCTCCTTCGCCCCGCTCTCTTTCTTTCACTACCTTTTTGAAGAGCATCGCCAGGAGGACCTCTACTCATTACCCCCCCTTCGCTTTAGTAACGCCCCGAAGACAACAAAGGGTTTCTGCCAAAACTGTTTTTGGAACCTGCTGTTACTCATAAACAATCAGTGTGTCAAATGTAACAGAAGAAAGGCATGTGCTACGTTATTTCTGGTACATTTTGAATAACTTTTGACATATTATATTGTGCCTCAAGTTAAAATGTTTTCCTTCTTGTCTTATGAACTTAAAAAAAAGTAAAATTTGCCCAAACTTTGTCATTTGGGTGCTTCTTCCAAACTGAACCAAACTTTTGTGTACATGATATTTTATACAAACCCTCATCAATCGAAATAGATCAATAATGTATTGTTATGGACTGCTACTCGTAAATTGTATTTATATTTTATAGTAAAATATAGGTAATTGATTGTGTACTTACTTCTACAAAAAGCTAAAACATATTAAATAATGAAATTATTAAAATCATTAATAAAAACAATTTTTAAGAGAAAAAAGTCTGGATAACAGTATTAGATACTTGATTGTCAGTGAAGTGAATGAACATTTTTAAAGAGAGTTTGAGTACATTGAACCTGATAATAAAAGTTGTATAAGGGAACTTTTTGAAATTCAAATATATTCATGACATGTATTCACATTAGCAACATTGACTGTCATTATTAAATGTTAAAGTCACAAGCTGCTTGGGGGCCACATAAATGCAATGTATAGAAGAGGTGACCGAAACACTCCCATCTAAATATTAAACACTTAATAATAACTTTTCCGGCCCTGCAGCAGAACTTCTGTCAAAATGGATAAAAAGGTCTGAAAAGGACTTGTCTTTATGCTAAGCCTTAAACCGGCGAGATTGGACAGAGTGACAAAGAGAAGCTTTTGTTAAAAAAAAAGAAGAGGGGGGTTGATTTATCCAACACTTTAAGGGACCCTAATGAATAATTCAGTGTTATCATTCAACTTGATCCTCGATTATTATGTTTTTCTTCTCTCTTCACACGTGAGGGACCCCGGCAGATAGGGGGTATCATGCAGGGGCACATAGGGGGAAGTAATACGCACACAAGGACAAAACAAGAAGGCTGCAGCGCAGTCACTCTGCTGTCAGCTTGATAAATATAATGTGTCACCAATTAAATACTCATTGCTATTCTTTAATTCAGCCGAGGCCTTGTTAACCGCAGCCTGGCAGGGAGGCTGCCGGAGTAGCCACTGCCTCTGTGACCAGCACCACTATAATAGAGGCCCCTGCTCTCCCATCCTTTTAAAACCACAGCCCTTCCCATTGGCATGTAAATGGGATATTCATTTGGCAGCACTTTTCCAATAGAAAAAAATGACCATCCATGTCTTTGATTTTCATCTTTTTTTCTGGGAAAACAAAGAATTCTATAGTTTCAGATTTTTATTCAAAAAAAAACTTTGTGGGTCTTTCTTTGAGAGCATTCTTATGGTAATCATGTTGACTCAACTTTGTGCAACGTGACTATACAACGCATATGAACCCTAGCAGGAGTCCATTACAGAAATACCATTTAGCAAGCTGTTTCTGTGAGAAAGTCAACTGTTTAAGGGGCTTTTTTGTGCCAGTTGGGAACAAGTGTCTCATAGGAGCAGCAGGAGACCTTTGGAAACTTCAGTGAAACTAAAGGCTTCTTAGCTGTGAGATACGTCCCAGCTGAAGTCAAAAAGTGTTGCAAATGCAGAAAAGCAGGTTTTCTTAAACAATATCTAACTCCCTGTCAACCATGACTGCTGCGCTATTTAGCAACTTTCTTCTCTGACACTGGATAAAGGATGTCACTAATCCTTCCAAACACACCTACTCAGACACAAATACTGATTATAACATTAAAATGTTCTGTGAAACATTTTTGCCGTACAACTAAATAGAAAAAGCAATGGACAACAGACAATAAGTCCTACACAACAACAAAATACATTGTCTGTCAGTGTCATTCCCTTCACAAGAAGCTTACAGTATATGCATATAAGAAGGACAGCAATGTGTCTGTTCCTTCCAACCATTACAAATCATTGTTTTCTGATCTTAACCCTCTATGGTTAAGGATTTGTTGGGTTTAACACATGAATGTTTGTTAGTGGCATGGGAAAGATTGTGGGTTGGGTTGAAATTACATCTTGGTTAAGGTTTGGGAGCGTTGATGACTGTTAGGGGCAAACAGGAAATCAGCCAGCATTGGTCTTCTGTGTTAGGAAGTCCATTGTTTTTGCTGTCACTCTATCATAACTTTACATGAATTCCTACAGCCACTTGAGGTATTTGTCAGTAGAACAAAAACATTTGTTGGATTTTAGAATTAGCAGAAAACAGTAAATGCTGTTATTGGGAAGACAGTCTTAAAATTAAATGATCTTGTGTGTTTTATGTGAAGGCACTTAGCTGAACTTTAGTTCAATCAAATACCGTTAGAGATCACAAAGAGACAGTCTGCTTCTCTCTCCAGGCCTGTTTGTTGAGTCACGTTGAGTCAGATTTCCTTCTCTCACACACCTTTTGTGTGTAACACTGTCCTCAGCTGTGGGAAAGAATCCAAATTTGGAAACATTTCCAAGTGCTGAATTGTAGGAATTCAGAGGTCAGGCTACTTATAATTTCTAAACTCTCAGTGTCCCTCATCAAGCCTTTTGAACAGAAACTTTGGAATGCAAGATATTCTATTGGGTACTAAATGGGCTGGGTCATCCTGGACACATTAAAGCCTCAGTAGAAAATAAAGCAAATGAGGTATGAACATTTGAATGAGCGCAAGTCTCCCTCTTCAGCCCCCTACAACCCACCCTCCTCCTCCTCTCTGCCCACTCATTATCCCTGTCACGCAGGACCAGGGCCCACTTGGCACAGTCTTGTGGACTTAATTGAATTAGACATACCCGCTTGTTTAGGCATTGTGTGGTGGCATGAGAATCTCCCAGCCGTCTCCATGAAGGCAGAAGAAAAGAGAGGCATCGGCAACACTTCATCGGAAAGATCTGAGAGTCGGGATTCTCAGGAATGGAAGGGCTGCTGCGGAACGAAGGACCAGCGGTCCGCTATTGTGCCCCGGCTCAGTGCAGAGTGGGACTCGACCAAGGGTGTCACTTCATTTACCGCAGAGATGTGGCAAATTCCTGGCATCTAACACACTCTTAAACCCTCTTGGAATGGGCATTGCAAATTCAAATGTAATGGGCAATGCGTAGTTTAGGGGGAATATTCATCCAGGAATGCTGCACCGTTGTGGTTTAAATTAAGATGTGGCATCCAAATTAATTTGTTCAACTTGAGCTCTAATTTTTTCTTTTAGTCGAAATTTAAAAAATGCAGATTATCTTGGGTCTGACTCAGGATGAGAGGGTTAGTCAAGAAGAACCTAATGGCGCATTTCCACTACAGCGCGGAGCGCGGTTTAAGCGTGCCGTGCCCAGCCCGTTTTTGGTTGCGTTTCCACTAGGCGTAGTTCCGGCTAGCGGGTACTTTTTCACAGTTTTTCTGGCTCTCCAAAATCGAGGTTCTTTCCGGGCCAACAACCGGGCTCTGTATGCTAAACTAGTGAGAGAATCGCTGGCAACTACAACACAATGAACATATTTTACCGTGATTTAATTGTAATACACGTTTCAAAATGATGCCGAAGTAACAACATACTGATACCGGTTAGTAAAACCATGAATTAATGCTTTGACAAGTCTGCAGAAAGACGGCAGGCGAAGAACCTTTTAAAAGGCGTGTTTTCTGAATGGAGATCGGCTAAGCTAACGCTGTATATGCTCCGACCGTCCACACTCACAACAACGGCCTATACAGACATAAATAAACCAGCGACTGTATTCGCCATGACACAGACAGTGGGTGTTTCTCAATCTCGAGTAAAGCTGCTCCAGAGCCACTATTTCAAGCATACTAAGTCATCGAGTGCCGCCGAAGTACTGTTCCAAAGTCCAGCATACTTGGAATTCTACCGAACCCAGCGTACTTCGTTTGGAGACATTTCGAGGCTGCACATGTGTAGACTCTGCGGTCTTAAAATCCCAACAATGCTTTGCGCACGGACCAATTTCCCCAAATCTGTGGCGGAAAATGTAAGGCGGGGCCTCTCAATAAAGCACACCTGCACACTTGCATTAAAAATGTTGAACAATAGCAACATTATCATTACGTTGGTGGTTTTATCGAAGTTTGAATCATTTGTTTTCTATGATGTTCAGTCCTTATCAGTATTTGTTTCTGAACCAATATTGCTAATTGTATATCTACACCCAACAGACATTTTTACTTCAACATTTAATTCTGTTGATTTCATAAATATTCCCCTACAAACAGCACCAACAGCATCGGCCTCAACACACTGTACTGTGGATGTTATGAACCGAGACACAGGACGCAGGACCCAAAAGCAGGACTCGAAGACAGTTGTCCAAAAATAGAATGTTCTTTGATAACAAAACTAAATCGTACTTTCAAAAAATAAAAAGCAGTTAAATAGCCAAAGCTAAGTTGTACAGCAACACAAAAACTCACTTGGCAAAAGGTCTAAATCTCAAGGTAGGTATCAGGAGTCAAAAAAGGCCCAGGTTCTCACGACATGAAACATAACGAACTGACAAAGGAACAAAGAAACACCAGGGCTATATATAGGTGAGGGGATGGGGCACAGGTGAAAACTATCAGGGCAGGGCCAAGCAATCTCAAGGGCGGGAAACACACAAAGGCAGGAAATGTGGGATCTGGAATGAGAGGAAAGATTACTTTCAAAATAAAAACAGGAAGTAAAAGATCCAAACACAAAACTAGAGTAAAAACATAACTAAACCTAACATATCTGTCGAGTCACAACCAGTGTTGGGCA
>NW_011350104.1:93261-141793 GCF_000735185.1 Notothenia coriiceps
TTTTATTATTTATCTAGTGCTAGGCAGTTAGCGCTGTGTTGTTAGCTGTCAAAGATAAGATGATGCTTAATAAATATATATAAAAGTATTGTAAATGCATATGCAATCGTAGTCACTTCATATCGTATGTTAAATCATTGTTTTAATTTATGGCCTTGGTGCCCTGGCTTTTGGCCTTTGTGCCCTTAAAAAATTGACAACTCAAAAGGCCAAGTGGCCTCGCCCCTAAAATGACGAAATTCCAGGCCTGGGTCCCACAGACAATATTGTATCTTTAACAATCAACACCTTAAATGGGTAAAGATGGTCGCTTAACGTAAGGTAGGCCTACAACCTGCATCAGCGCCGTTAAAAGTCGGCACAAGAGTAGACATGCAGAGTAGACATGCAGAGCCGGACCAACGCAGTAAAGTTCTACACCGCCTGACAGCAGACATGAAACAATAATTTAAAACAAGACGTAGCTTATAGACATGCAAACATGCCGCAAGCTCATCCATCAAATATGACTCCCCCCTCCCCACGGAGCTCGGTTTGATGTGCATAACTTTGGGCAAGGTTCATAGTTTTAAATATTGTAAATCAAGCAACTGTCGGACTTACGCTCTACAAATACTCACAGTATAAAAAAACACGCTAAACACAATTCAATCAATATAAACTCACCTTATGATTTTCATGGATTTATCCTAGCTAACACCAGTGAATGACAATGTTTACACATTGAAAGCTGTATTTAAGTTGCTCGTTGTAACGGCAAATGTGAACTCTGCTTTTTGCAAACAATGCGTCTTGTGATAATCTGTAACTATGACGAACATTTGATGACATTAAATAACTTTAAATAACTTTTACCTTGTAGAGATGTTCTCGGGACAGAACCAGCTTACTCCTCCCATGCGGGAAGAAAAAATTGTAGAACCCCTCCCCCCCTCCTTTGTTTAAAAAAGAAAAAGCTTCACATTTTTAAAAATAAATATATTTTGCAATTTTTTTCTGCTTTACATCTTGTCCATTAAAGTGCCGTATTGTTCAGGTTCAATTACGAAACTATTAAAGTACGGGTTTGAGTCCGACCATATTAATTTGTGAATAAAATATTTGTAAATAATAATTAGAAGCTGAGTAATCGGCTGCGGAGCAAGCTGCTGACGTATGTGCTCAGTGGGCGGAGTTACAGAGACAAACATAACTTTTTTCTTATTTCTTAACATGATTGAGACTTACAGAACGCACACCCCTCAAGATTAAAATAGTTCTACATGATTGATTCATGTTTCGACGAGAAACATGAATAAATTATGTTTCATATATTAAATGCATATTTGCAAATTGAACAACCCCACTTTCCCCTTTTTTTCAGTGTGGAGGCTTGGGCTGAAGTTACTCAAGGGGACTGCCCATAGCCTCAGCTGCAAAACCCCTACTTTCACCAGACGGCTGACTCAGATCCATAGGACCAAAAGGGTACTGTACAGTCAAACAGGCATTTGACTCAGACTTGTTGTGTTTAAACTCCAGGACTGAGGGTGAGCGCTGTAGGGCAGCATGCTCCAGCTGTGATTTACAAGTTGGTTTTGACAAGGTTGCAACCTGTGCAGTATGCCTTTTCCTTTCTGGTAAGAAGACTCTCTGAAAACTGATTTCATGATCACGTTACAGCCCAAATCTAAAGATAACACTTTTACAACAGTCGAGGTGACACTCATAAACCCATTTCTAATCTGTCTTGATGCTAAACTTGCTTCTGAATAATGACATTGAATAATTGTAGACCTATATAATAGGTACATAGATAGATAAGATACTTTCACCACTGTGTGCTTTTGTGTGGTGATTTTCATGGCACAGCTAACACAATTTATCTTTTCAGATTAAACATTAGTCTCTAAATTGTAAATCGTTCCCAACGTTCATCAGATAGCCTCTAACTCGGTATGACTGCCGTAATATTGACATGGTAGTGTATAGTCATCATTTCGATTTTTTTCCCTCGCTGAAAACAGCATCCTGCTGACATTAGAGTCAGGAGTAAACCAAAACAGTAACATAGCAGAACATAAAACCAAAACAAAGAGCCTAAAGTAAAATCCTCACAATGTGGGGAGTACTGTAGTCAGAGGATAATTACGTTTGTCACAATGATGACGAAATTGCCATTACACATTGTTGACAAAACATTTGTTAAAGCACTTTAAGTAAAATATAAAATTATACGTAGGCCCTTCTTATGTTTAGTATGTCAAACATTAATCAACATCTATTAACTACAGCTGTGGATTCAAAACTCAATGAGTAGTGCCTTAAATATGTGATTGAGGCACTTTACTTGACTGAAAGTAATGAGTCACTATTTACAGCAGCTGTTTGCACAGAAGTTAAAATACAGAAAGAACTGATGATCATGATCTACTCTGTCAAACATGAAAAGTAAGGGAGTTCCACATCTCATCCACTTTCTTGACTTCTTCACTTGTGTAATAGATCTAGAGATATTTGCAACCAAGCAACAAGTATTCTGTCACTTCCAGTAGTTTTTAACTTATGTTGGTGGGTCACACGCTTTGCAAAGCTCACGCCAGGCCATAATTGTTGTCAGCCTCAGACAGTAGTAATAGATGGGAGGTCAGAGGGCCGTGTCGTGTGACACATTGGCTAAAGTGGTGACAGCACATGAGCCTGAGTGTATCACATGTGATGAAAGCTGTGGAAGGACAGCTCTGTATGCATAGCTGTGTGGAGACATGCAGGAGGTGAGTGAGTGACAGTGCCACGATGTGACTGGTCTAACCACTTCCTATTGTTCCCCTGTCACTGATAACCCCCGGTGACCCAGGCCAAAGGAAGGAAGGCCATGGCTCAGTTTGGGGTGGCGGGGTTGTCAGCTCTTTGTCCTCAGATAACTTATTAACCCACGAAGTCCGCCGGGAGAAGAATGATTTCTCACATGGCTTGCCGCATGGTTAACTCAGAGTAAACAGCTTTTCAGGAGTCTGTCTGCAAAATAACACAGACAGAGACAAGGAAGGAAGAATATTATTTTGTAACCAAGGAAAGTGAACAAAATCCTGCCAGGATGAAAGAAAGCTTTTTTCATTCAATTCAAGCCTCACTGAAATAATCTCAATGATAGCCATGTACAAAGAGACCAACATGCTAAGTAAAAAAATAAGAAAACTTGAAGCTACATTGAAAACATTCAAGAGCTGAGAGAGATCTTTCATACATCTGAAACAAAAAGTTAATGTCAGAAATGTCGGAAATAAATCACATTTTGAAAAATGTAAATATCGTTTTTATTGACAAAATAACTGTTAATAATAAATGGATCAGGGGTAGGCAGGGAAAATTACAAGCTTAAAAGAGCGAACGCATGTTGGACTTCAGGTGAAACCTTACAAATCAGATTATAACTGTTGTAGCACCACATGATGTTGTTTTAAGCATATACAGTGAATAGCGCAGGCTGTCTTTCACTAATTTACCCAGATGATGAGGGCTGCAGGGCTGTAAGTGGTCCCAAACCTCAGACATAGCTGCTGTCCTGCTTCTGCTGCCTAAGTTATATGCACTGTATAGCTTCTCTTAGGTCTCAGTCGGTTCACTTTACAATCATTTTAGTTGTTTCACAAAGTAAAGAAGTGGTGAAAAAACTAGCTAGTGATATGGGCAGTCAGACTGCCTCAGGGCTTGAAAAATAAAGAACACTTTTACCCAGTATGTGGTCCAAAAATACCTTGAAACCAGCTAATGTGTACAATGATGCGGTTGTGTGCATAATGGTGGACGTTGCACACTATCTTTTGGCAGCTTTAGGTTTTAATAACTGTCACTAAGCGTGTTCAGTGTCCTATCAAAACAAATATGTAACATTGAAAGATTATAGACCTACATTCGTCATGTTGATTTTAAGCCAATAGCCTAGATATTTATATGTCAGTGTTAAAGTGCAGAAGCTATAATATATAATATTATTATGTGTGGCTCTGGTGGCATTGCTTTATTTTTAATACATTCTATACATTATATCACATTACAGCCTTTAACGTTCAATATGATAGGGGAATTGCATTCTCTGTTTAGCCTATAGCCTGAAGAAAAAGTTGGTTACACAGAACAAACACATTGGGCTGTCATTTGGCATATACAATTATGGTTTACAGAAAACGAATCATATTTGTTGAGGTTCAATGCACAACAACATTTAATTTAAACTTCATTAAAAAAAATGGTGTAGGTCTTACATGTAGTTTTTCTTTGGTGATTGTTCACACTGCTAGAAATACAACCTGTTGTCCCTCTTTACAGGAGTGAAACTTATGAAAGTAACCTGTAGGCCTATAATGTTTTGATAGTTTACTTGACTATTCTTGTTTTATGATAGCTACTTATTTTATTACATATTGTAAGCATACGTTTCAGTTTCCTTTCAGTTACTTTATAGATTGAAAGCCTTGCACGATAACAAAGGGGTCAGTTTGGCTGCAATACCTCGGCTTAGCTCAAACATTGGGAGTACAATTTGCCTAAAAAACATGATGCAAGAGTAAAAGGTACACTAATATATCACGTCATTAAAATTAGCTCCGCCTTGACCTGATGCAATGCACAATAATACTACTCATCAATCGGTCAGTATGCTACCTTACTTACTGCTGATAAAGAACATGCTAATGTTTACTAGTAGTAATCGAGTGTTTTCTACAGTGATATTGCTGCCTTTATCCGAGCAAAAATACCTGAATGATGTAATTACACTGTTTATATCCTAGTTGAAAGCTTATGTGTGCACTTTTGCATAACGACTCAGTTTGGTTGGCGGTGGCCGCCATCTTGTGGTTGAAATTAAATGCTGCACTCAACGCCGTCCCAAGATAAACACAGCCAAAGCAGTTCAAGTTCAATTATTTGAGGATTTTAATGCAGAAGCTATCGTTTGTCTCATTTATGTGTCAAAATAAATGTAATGGAAGATAGTGTCGTAGAACTAGAGTTATGTTGCCATCTTGGAACCAGTGTAGTGTTAAATAGGCCTGTGGTAGCAAGCAGGCGAAATTAACTGACCTGGGTTCTATTTATTGTTAAAAACAGGTCGCAGTTTCGGTACAGTGGCCTGGATGTGAAGTCTAAATTCTGCTGAGTGGACGTGCTGGATTTTGACATGACCCCCAAACAACTCGAGCACTGATACTTCTGTGTTGTCTCCTGTGACATTTGAGGTGAGGAGAATAACGTTGTGTTATTGCCCCTGATCAAATCTCACCATTGTCACGATGCATAATCCTCCTGAAGGCCTGCAGGCGCTTCTTGCTTCACACTTAATTGAGGATAAACTATGGGATAAACCAGCAGGCCACAGGTGAGACCATTTTAAATGCGGGACAAGACTAGTTCCTGGTATTTTGAAACAGGCAAATGTCATATTAAAGAGCACTTTTGCTTGTGCACCAGTTATCAACACAACTAAATAATGTTAAACTGACACAGACAGGCATAAAGGTATGGGCATGGTTTGTTATTAATTCATCACCAGATTAAGGTAGTTTACCCACCTTTTGATTGAAGATCATTATATTACAAATATTTTGCCTTGGATATCATTTTACAACACATCTGTCCACAGTAAGAGTGTTTGACAATCATGACATTGGATATAAAAAAAGGCTAAATGTCCAGTAGGCTAATGTGTGAATGTCATATTTACAGAAGGCAAATCAATCATCATTTAACATGTTTAAATATTGCAATACAAGTTTGGTTCATCACATTTTGTTCATTGGATGAACCAACATCCCTTACATTAATGTCTTTCCATTTAGTTCCTGCAACACATTTCAACTGACAAAGAGAAATTACAGAACGGTGTACCAGACTTGTATATGTTTTTCTAAAACAATGTCTTCTAACTAAGCTTGAAAATGATTACTTTTGTATTTCTAAACTCAGTCTATTTTTTAATCATTACTTCATTTTTTTGTGTATTGGAACTACTTCCACTCATCGTCTCACATTTTTTAAACTCTTTTCTCACTCTTAGCCTCCTTGACATCAACCTGTGTGGCATTTGTATATTGCTAAACAGCCTTTCTTAACACTCCCGTAAGATCCATAATAGGAATCTTTGTCTACGGTTTTTTGTTTCTACCCTTTATTTGCTTTAATTAAGACTTTGCACCCCTGTTTCACACATAAGCGATGCCACAAAGCAAGGTGGCTTGGTAACGGGACCAAACACAAACTCCTCTCTGTTTAAACATTATGTCACTGAGCTGCTGTTGAATGTGTCTGTTTACTGGGCTTTGTTTAATTGACGTTGAATTGCCGGGGCTGACATGGTAAACAATTAGGGTGAAATTCTGTCGCTTTAGCCAGTGTGAAACAACCCAAACAGATTCCAATCTTTACTCCCAAGACCTGACTCATAAGAGCCTAATCCTGTTGATGGAAACAGAATCCCACCCGTGTCAAAACGGCCCGCTGCCCCAGGTGCAGGAGCCACACAGGCCCTGGCTTGTCTCCCTTTATCACAGCTGATGAATTGAGAGGGCCCTCTTGGGCACATAGCCCAGGCTGTGGTTTGGCCAATTAGAGGGTATTTTTTCTCATAAATATCTATAGTGATGAAAATTAGGCAAATAAAGGCTGTAGCTACAGCCTGGGAAAGTGTTAGATGCAAATTCTGACTGGAGAGCGGTACTTTGAGAAAACTCTTTTTGATATGTTACTTTACAAATTCAATAATTTCCCAAGTTTCAAAAAGTGTGACTTTTGATGTGAACATTTCTTAATTTTCTTATAGCTAATTTACAAAAAAAATGTTGTAGATCATATGATGTTAGGTAATTTTTCTTCTACATTTCCAATGTTACCCCATCATCGTAATTCAATACATTCAACTGCAGTTAAGGCACATTAGGCATCTTTTAAGTACACTTTAACAGTTGATAATGAGATCAGGACTGATAGGTTATCTTTGTATCTTTTAGTGTCAGTAACATTTTCACAGCATGGATGGACCCGTAATCACATTGTCTTTACTAAGTCTTACTGATAGCTGTAAACAAAGGCTCAAGACCTCCACAGATAAGCTGTCCTCCCTAATGGTACATTTCACATTCAAGCAGAAGATAAGCCCGATTTTGTAGCCTGACATCTGCGCCATCATTTCAGTTACCCAAGATTTTATGTGTTTCTCTCAATGGTCACCAGAATGTTCTTTTGTTAGATTTAAATGACAAAGTAAACTTGCATATCAGGATGATTGACCCACTCAAGTTTTGGCATATCAAATGAAAAGCAGACAGGAGGAAGATCACAAATGAAGTAAAAATGTGCAGGAAAGTATAGTAAAATAAAACATGAATATTTTTACAATAGAAATTCTCCAAAAAACAACTTCGAGGTGATATGAGCTTGATATACAATTCTGATTTCATTGGACTTTTGGTTGCTGCCTTTTAATAAGGCATATTTTAAAAAGAGTTTAGAGACTGTAATGAAAGCTTTTTGTTTGGGTTGCTTTGTTGTAAAGCAGTGATTATAAACTTTTGCTGCAGGCCACCTGGGCCACAATCTATTAATTAAAAGCTACTGAACATTAACAGTTCCAGATTTTGATTCTTATTCTAGTGATCGACAATTTTGTCAATGACATACTAACATTTACAGTTTAAAGTCGACTATGAGTTTACTCAAAGTTTACTAACAGGTTCCAAAATCTAGAATTTCTGAAAAAAAAACTATTAAAAAAAGAAAACTTCTATACAAGCCATCACCTATTATACAGAAAAGTCCATTCACAGTTGAAGTGTACAGACTGTAAGTTTACACATCACGCATCAAAACTCTGTATGATGTCACAGAGTTATGTTGGTGTATACGCGTGTTAAACATGTCTGACATTTGAGTTGAGCACAGAGGACCTTTCCCCTGCAGCAGAAGAATGTGAAAACAGCCTTCTAGTTTCAAACCCATTCATCATTCTGCACTGACGGTCGAATATCAAAGTGAAGTCAGAATTAGAAAAATACATTTTTGACTGAAAGGGGACTTTAAAAATGAATGAACCCCTCAATTACAACATGTTAATCCATAATCCACATTTTAGATAGTAGAATACATTTTCGCAAATTAAGATGTATATCCGCATTTAGGTTAAGGGGAATCACAGGAACCTCACACGATGCAGCTCCGGTCACATCCCTCCATCGTTCTGGCCTCTTGCAGCTTCTGGAAATATTCAGATCCAGTGTCACGCCATGACTTCAAAGCAGTGAGGTATCGACTAACTGACACACTTCATATCAGCCCCATACTTGAAGAGGGCCTGACTGTTATTGGAGCCCGCAGATATAGAGTTAATAAAAAAACACATTCTACAAATAAGTATAACCTAGATCAGTAATATATCAGATTTATGTACCAATGAAACAATAGCAACATCTGATATACCTTTTATCCAGTTAAGCAGTTTCATAGTGGAGAGTCTATTTAAAGTTCTGAAACGTTATGCCTCTGTTGGAGATGGTTGCTGTAAGAACGTTGTGAGTATTACGTGGTCAGAAGCGTCACTCTATATTTATCAAATCATGGGACTCACTCGAGGACATGCATCATGGTGCTACTAAGACCGACTTCGTAGACCTTCACCTCTGCAGGGTCACAACTGAAGCAAGACAGGTAGGAAATCTGCATGGATTTAAAAGTACATAGGCAGACAGCTAGAAATACAGAGATAATAAATACTTCCTGTTGCAATACTTAGATTTTTTATTTTATTAACTTTTGATAGTTTCATCTTATTGACTAGTTGTTAATTGCTGCTCTGAAGAGAGTCTGATTTTATTAGATAAGATCAGATTAAATCATATTAGATCATAACTAAAAAGCTACCCTGGTATCTTAAATTGTGCTGTAAAATTGTGTATAATTAAAATTGGCTTTTTTTCGTTATCTTGTGACAGTGTTTGATATTCATCAAGTATTTTTTATTTTATGTTTCACAAATTACCTGAAAGAACAAAACATTTACTTTTATCAGTGATAACTTTTGAAATATAGTGCTTCTGTTTTGATTTTTTTTCCAGGTTATATTCTACCCTCTAAGTCAAAATGGAGGACATTGAATACAGTGTGGACATCTCTGACCGTGACTGGAAAGGCTTTTTTGCTGAGTGCGAAGAGTCTAGCATACTTCCTCCTTCATTAGGTGTGGACGACTCAGGGATGAGTGACATTGATGATACAGGGTCCATTCTCGCTAAGAGAGTTCAGAAAGTCGACCTAACAGCAAGCTTTTCAGAGGCTGACCGCCCCATCGATGGCCCACCAGACTGTGAGGGCTCTCCTGTGGAGCACTACCTCAGTAACCACCCCATCGGTGGAATGGAGAGCGTGCTCTCGGGAAGTGAGGAGGACATACACCTGCAGTCTGTCAATATATTCTTTGAAAAGCTGAAAAGTCTTACAGAGGCAGAAAGGCTTATAGAGCCAAACCAAGAGCGAGATGGAAAAAAACAGGAGGCAATACAGGAGGAGGAGCGGAGTAGTGACGGGCAACAAGCCAGCAGCAGATTTTTGCCAAAACACATCCTTAAGTTAAGTTCTCTTCCTGCCAGCGGTGAAACAGCAGTTGGCAAAGAGACCACAAGTCCTGTCAACACCATTATCAAAATAAACACAATGAAAAAAGACGTGCCTGGTCCGAACCTTTCCACTAAACATGCAGCCAGTATCGTAGTGCTCAAGACTAAGAAATCAGCTTACCCCAAAACAGGTTCCTTCATCAGAGAGGAAGCCTGCACAGAAACCATAATCACCGAAGCAACACGGCTGAATCAGTCTCAAGACACACTGGAGGGGGTTTTATGCTCAGAAACAACACCTCACGCTGACAAAGTGATAAAGGCGGAAATGTGCACACTTCTGGATGATGTGAAGCAGGACGATTTGTTGATGAGTAAATTAAGTCTCAGTAAAGAGTGTAGCACTGATCCTTCAAATAATCAAGAAATAGTGACACCAGTTAAACCGAATGTAAACCCAGAAGTTCTACAGTCAGACGCAACAACAGCGAGCCAAGAATTGTCTCCATCTGCTTCTTTCAAAAGAAAAAGACGAAGGAAGAGACGACTTAATGTTGAGCCAGCTGATATTGGGCATAAATATGAGATGCAGGAGTTAGTGAAGCCGAGTGACTCAGAGGAGGAACAGGTCGCGTGGAGAGAAAGAACTAGTTTCTGTTTATCTGAAAATACTAATTTATCTTATTTAAACCAACGACGAAGAAGTGTTTTATCCTCTTTAACTCCACTTTCAGCCACCAGACATCTCCCAGTGAAGATTTCTCCTAAGGATATCAAAGTAAATGATTTTCCATCATTTGACAGTCAATATCAATATTCAAAAGAAAGCATTGTCAGAAAAGGAAAGTTTAAAGCAACACGTTTGGCTGAAAATAATGTACCTAATAATAGGTCAATAGACCCCCTGAGTCAAACTGTAGAAACCGTATTGTTACCATCAAACAACAGTGGTAATGTGGCAACAAATGTACAGCCATGTAGCAAATTACATGCAGAAGATTCAACTGTGTTGCCAGATTCAATTACTAACACTGTAATTGGTATATCAACCTTGGCAATAGAAACAGCAAACTGTGAAAGGCAGGATATTCAAGCAAGGAGTATCAGGCAGTCTAATGAAATCAATAATTATATTTTTAATGAAAATAAACCAAATCTAGGATCTTGTACAGCAGAGGTCAAATCAATAAGCATTTTACCAAGTGCAGAGTCAGATAATCCTGCGGTGGAAGTCAGCCAAAATGACAAACTATCCGCTGCTAAGTCGGTCCTGGCTGTAGAGGCCGGAAATTCTGGCAGAGACAACTACACACTGTGTCAAAGAGAGGTTGAGGCCCAACAACAGCTGGAAATTGACTGTGACATAGACCAATATAGATCTACACTGGAAAATACTCACTTTCCACTGTCTGCAAGCAGTTTTGATGCACGCACCACAAAATGTAAGAAATTAGAAACTAGTGGCTGCCCCTTCTTGGAGATTTCCAGTCAAGTGGGCTGTGCTAAATCATCATTAGATACCAGCAATGAGCCTGATAATCATGATCAGTCTGAAAGTCCCTCCAGTTCAGATATAAATATTATAGCACAGCAAACAGAATATGCCCGGTTGCTCCACACATTATCCAAATGTGATGGTTTGTTAGAGAAAAACACAAGTGACCGAACTGAATTAGGAGCATCACAATCTGCTGAAATTAATTCAACCAAACCATCCATGTCAAAAGACTTACTAATAAGTCATTTAGATACTATACCAGCATCATCCTGCTGCACTCTTGACACCAAATCTGTCATGTCACTCTCACATGAAAATATCACAGACATTTCAGGAAGTTCTTGTTTATCTGTCAATCAAAATGACCCTGAAGATCAAGGCATAAAAACATCACTAATACTGTCCAAACACGAGGAAGGAGATGGCACATCTGATTCCAAAGACCGGTATATATCACATGACTCGATAGGTTCAAAATGTGATTTAATGGACACAGCAGAAGACGTCATCACAGTATCTGAAGCAAAATGCGAACTTGAAAAGGCATCAAAACATTCAGTATTCGCTATGTCTTCTTTTTGGAGTGAGATGGAGAAGTTGACAATAAATGATATTCTTGGTTTACGAATGATCAGAAATGGTGTTCCACGCAGCCCACTCCCACCTCTCAAGGAAAGTGAGGAGACGGACATGTCTGCTATGACAGATTCAGGCATTTTTACTCATCCTGAAGAGTCCAAGGCTGAACAAACCAATAAAGACATATCCAGTGATCCTAACCCTGCAGAATCAAGTTCTGTTATAGGGGAAGATTCTTCATCTTCAAGTGATGTTATGTGGGAGAGTCTAGAGGCTGATATCTACCCTGAAAATATGACGTTGACATCTGCTGGTGACACTTCTCAACCGGTCTTCCCTGCAGGTTCTCAAACATGCCTAAGACAAATGTCAAAAAATGTAAGCGTTGACAATCTACATGCCCTTAATTATGAGTCTTTCTGCTACAAAAGGAAAGGCCCAACTTTACAAACGGTAGACGAAGGAGAATTCCAACAAGAAGAGCATCACAGTGTTGGACACATGCCTAAGCAAGACAAACACTTGGACTCTTTATCTTCATTTCCAACAGACAGCTACAAAGTGTCTCTCTCAAATATATTTCAGTATGTCTTTGGTGGAAAGCCATCAATTCCCAGCCACTCAGCCACAGATAACATCCCCACCTCCTACAGTGAAGGAAATTCTGTCCCTGAAACTTATGATCATTTCTTCTCAGAGTTTGATACAGAAAGCTTCTTCTACCCTCTCATCACCAATAACGAGCTGGTTCCTATATTTTCCTACTCTCACTCAGCTACTAGAGATCTGCAGTTCCCAGAGGCCTATGAGCACTTCTTTGCATCTTCTTCTTCTGATGATTCTTCTGGGGAATCTGATGGAGAAGATAGCTGCAGTCCTGTGAGGGTGGTGAGCAGATTCAGCCGTACAACTAGCGCCTCTCAGATTTCTACAGACATATATGAACATTTCTTCACTGATGGAGATCTCAGACAGAATTTCTTTTGGAATACCACATTGTCCTTTAGGAATATGAGTTTGACTAAATGCACTGTTCACAAGGAAACTCTCTCAAACCCTCTATCTAGTGTACCTGTGAGTCAAAGTGGCAGATCCATTGGAAGGATAGTTCATCCCATAAATGCTTTCGGAAATCAAGACATCATGTTGGCTGATCCACTTATCCACCACCTGGACAACAGGATCTACACACAACTAAGGCATCAGCCTTTCAGTTTTGAGGACTTACAGATGACTGTTTCAAATCCAAGTAAGTCAATCGGTGATTAAAACACTTTCTCCTTTCAAAAGTTCTCAGATTTGCTATCACGCTTGAATTGATATAAAGGGGAGCTGCACTTATTATACACATCAAAGTCTGTTTACAGGCTAATGCACATAACAAGTTGCAGTTAAAGACTACAGGTTTGAACATTAAAAAATCTGGGGGTGTGGAGAAAGAAAGAAGTAATCTTACAACAGTTCTGTAGCCTGCTTAACATCTCTGCTTATTGCTCGCTGGTGGCTATCTGTAGTTGCATTGTGGGTAATGTAGGCGAAATGTAGGGTTTTGATGATGAAGAGAATGTGTGTGTAATCAACACGACAAGAGGCAGTATTAAATGACTAAAGTTTGCACAATACAGTCCTACAGTGTAAGCAAACAAATGTAAAAATAAATTACTGGTCAACGGGTGATGTTTATTATTGCCATGGAACATTTTAATTTTCCCTTTTTTAAGTTCAAATTTCTAGGCTTAAAAGTAGTGTATATCAATCTGAAGACTGGTTTACCACTATTGACCAGTTTCACAGACACAAACCAAACTTACAGAGATATCTTTGAATTTGAATCATATATAAACATACACATTTAATAACTAATGTATTTACCTCTATTAGTTAAGCTCTTTTTGCTTTTAGCACAAATGGACAGTTGTAATGTAGTACATGTCATCCTCTAAGTCAGCTGTTAGAGTCGGGGCATCATATCTCTAACCTCAGCTGTCAGAGGACAAGGACGAGACTGCAGGCAGTAACAGTGAAAACAAAGAGGTTTGTGTTGTGCGTGATAACTTGACTTCACTTAATGAGTGTCTTCCCTAAGCTGTCAGTAAAGAGCTCTAGATTTGATTGGCTGCAAAGGAAAAACAAAGTACCTCGACTTGAGGTGTCTATATGTAAACCCCTCTTCTTGAACTTCCACTGAGCTGTAATTAAGATAATAACCTACACGCTACTAATATACCACATCATGTTCAGTAGCTGCCTGTGAGAATGTTCTTTAAGGCCACTAGAATCATATTATAAAATATCAGTAACAATAATTAGCGTTGTATGTTTGCATTAAAGTAATCTGTGCAGGGGCTAGGATTTGACTGAGTCACAGTGTGACAGAACAGGAAATCCCTTCCTATTATCAAGGGCATGGTGCTCAGCTGTTGCAGTGTCAGTGACAAGTATTATACCCTTGACCTTTTTACTGGACTGCTCTGTGACTGGTTATTTTAAATGTATGTGACACAATTAATATTTTAAAATGTTTTCCATGATAGGCTACTTTCACTTTCTTCTTAGGGCTGGATGCCTCCCTCCTGCCTCTAAGACAGTCCGATATGTGTCTGGTTTGTATTGCATTTGCTTCGTGGGTGCTAAAGACGGCAAACCCACAAGTTGGAGACACATGGAAGACTGGTATGTCTGATTATATATAGCATTACATACGTTTTTTTCCTTTGGACTCAAAGTCTCATGATTAAGCTGATTTCTCACTTTTAATATGTAATCTCACACAGTTCTGCTGGCAAATGTAAGTGCTCTGACAGCCATCAGATACCTGCGTAAATACGTCAAGATGGAGGCTGCAACAAGTGAGAAGAAATTGAAGTACACAGCCCCGTCTGATTCTTGATGTGGTTGTGTTGTTAAATGTTTGCATTACATATTTGCACTATAATTGCTTCTTGTTAAGTTAACCCTACCATTGAATGGATATGGGCAAGGGTTTCATTTAAATAATTTGTCTGTTATTTTGACCTTTAACGTCTGAAAGCATTCATAGTAGATATGAAAAGACCAAAGGCAAGACCAGATGTGTATTTATCAGAAAGAAAGCTCTAGATATGTGTAAATAAGGTTTCAGTATGTGCGTACTGAAGAGAGATTAAAGGTAAATTCGCTGCACAGAGTTAGGATGTTAGATGGAAATGTGATAAAATGATTAACTTAAGGCATTTGAAGCGTTTAGGATGGTTTGTTTTTATCCCGTTCCATTATTTTAGCTGGTGAATTTTTTTCCAAAACTACTGTGTAAAATATTACAATGAAAATATTGAACATTTCTTTTACAAATTAAAATGGTGACTATCTATCAGAATGATTTCCAAAATGGGAATTAATCAAAACATACTAATAAACGTAACATATTCCGTTATGTAATTCATGAAGGACATTTTGTGTTCATGTTGATTGTATTTTTTTGGATGGCTGTACAACTTTTTCTGATAAAGACTGTTCTGCAAGATGTTGATGAATGTGAGTTTACTACAGTAAATACTATCGTCGTAGCGTGCAATCTCTTATGTTTTACAATAATACTCAGACCTGAAGTTGAGACTTTGAAACACTAGAGGGCAACGTTCAAGTAAGAACTTGAACTAATACAGCTGAAAAGCTAGTTGCCATTCTATAAATTCATTTTATCCCACAAATATTAGAACAAGATATTAATTATCATAATATGTGTGTTAATGTCTTTATTTAACGTTTTTGCTCAGTTTTCACTTGAGATACTGTCCTCTCCAGGATTCATAAATATCTTTCTCCAGCAGATGGCAAAGTTGAGCAATAAAATATAATTTAAAAATGCAGCAGAGCACAACCTATGGAGCTGTATTCTGTCAGAAAAAGACACCAAACTGATTAGATTTTTGATGCAATCTTGAAAATAGTTAATGTCATTACCATGCGGGATCTACAGTGTTTGCTTTATGTCCAACTTGAAAATCTTGGCCATTATTTGATGCACCTCCTCTATTTATATACTACAATTTAAACATTAGATAATGTATTTTTGGAAGTATTGGAAAACGAGTTGTGAACACATTTGTGCATTAACATATCATCACCTGTATGTTGTGATACATATTAATATCATGTCATTTGATACCTGACAGTATACAAATATGCATTGTTGTAGCACGTTTAGGAGTTTCATTAGAATAAGAAAAAACAGACATAAATGTGTTGATCATTTTTTCCAGTTTTATTTTCAAATATAAATAAACACCTCACACAAAAATAAAACAAGGAAGCCACACAGGTATCAACACAGTACAGTAGTAGTGCTGGTAATGTCAGCACATAATAAGGCACTCCTTTAAGCCATGTTTTCCTTGAAAATAGCATAATAAAATAATAAATATACAACATTTACAAAAATGTACATCGTTTACTATAAAAAGCCCTGGTGGAATGCTTTTTATACAAACTAAATAAAAAAAGTACAATAAGTAAACTGTACACGTTAGAAAATACTTTAAATATAAAAAAAGGACTGCATAAAGTTGAAACCTTTTGTGCAGTTATGCAAGATATACAAAATTAACATAAACCGTTTCTACACTTGTGTCCTTTTTCTTGGATGCTACATATCAAACATACAGTTGAAGTCTGTCTATCACTTTTATAAAGTTTTGTGTTAAGCCTGTTCCTCTTCATTCCTGCACTTTTGTTACTCCGCCTGACTACCCAGCCTCTAATAATGCAGTTCGTGGGATTTGTTGGTTCATACTGTATGCAGCAGGAGCAACACTGGCTGTGTTAGTTGGCTTTTTATTATCCCTCTGATAGAGATCTGTTGTTTGCACACGTCCAGACGAGTGCCGGGCTATTGTTTTGTTTTATGACCATCTCTGCTGGGTTGCCATGGCGCCAATACCTCTGGCCCCAAAGTCTAATCCTGCCCAGTGTGTCGAAATTCCAGACGCTGGCTGAATCATACCAGCATTACAGTCGTACTCCCAAATGTTGTCATAGTCCATTTCCTGGTCATCTGGTTCTGTGGGTTCAAGGTACGAGTGATGATCTATAAGAGCGAGAGAAGATTCACAGACTTTTAGTTTCAAACAATGCAAGACAAACCTCGCCCCAACGAAATAAACTTGGATACATTCCCAACATATGTATGGCGTGATTGGCAAAATATAATCTCACTGTAAAACTAGTAGTGTAACTTGCCACACACGTCACTACCTTCATTTGTTATGAATGTTCTCTTTCTAATGGTGCAGAAACATGCAACTATCAGACTATTTAATTGGGTCCTTGCACATGTTAGAATAAATCAAAGTCACCTTCAATAGCCAGGTAAGTTTTAGTAGTTTGTTCTATTTTATATGAGTCTTTAGATACGCTCGTAACCCTACAAAGTTGTGTGCCGTGCATAACAGTGCAGGAGCAAACCCTGTCTGTCAAACAGTGCTCTCTTATACTTGGCTTTCCACCACATGGGACATCTGCACAATGGCATTTGGAGCTGCTCTAAGCACCGTTTCATTGGCACATTTCCTGCGTTTCCAATTTAGTAGCCTTTGGCCTTCTGTCTATCTGCTGACAGCCCCAAGAGTTCAATCAGTCCGAAGTGCATACAGTGTTTGATTTAAGGTGTAAAGGAGTGTGAGCTATGCCCTGTGTCCTTGTTGCTATTTTGAAAGGTGGCTGCTAGTGATGGTAATCATAATGCAGACTTGTGAAGAAGTGTGGATGTAGTGTTATAGCTGCCCATTGTTTTTCAATAGAAATCAAAATTTAGTTTAGACGTGTCAAGAAAAGAAAGCACTGCCTTTTTTTTCCTGACAAGATGGATGGTTTTTCTGTCATAACTTATAATCATACTTGAACTCTGCACACTAATAATAAACAGAGGAATTATTGTCAGTTTTATGATTGCATGCTTTCAGTTCTTACCTGGTGAGTAACCACAAGGCATCTGGGAGGCGTTTCTTGCAGAGCTTGACGAGAAGTGAATCTATGAAAAGATGTGAAAACAATAGAAAGTTACTTCCTGTGATCATGTATAACAAACATTCTCACATTCCCAAAAATATCTGTTTCATCTGTGGCACCTGTTCAAATATTATCTGCAGATCAAGTATATACACACGCTGCTACCATACAGTGCATTGCTGTTGCACTTTGTGCCAAAGCATTCCAGAAACCAGAGTGTTCTGGGAGTTTCTATGTGTTTCTCACCTGCTCCTCTTGAACTTGGCTGGGCACAGGCAGCAGCTTTAGCCTTGACACGGCCTCTGCTCTTTGCTCGGCTTGGCTTTGAGGAGTCTCCATCTCCAGGCCCAGAGCCTGTCCCTGGGAATTGGTCAGGATCAGGCTTCTCCTGCAGCGCCTGCCCATGGGAGGGGTGTGGAGCTGGAAGGAGGAGGGTAGCAGCTGGGGGCCCTGCTGATGTTGGTGGTGCTGAATTGGCTCTTGCCAGCTCTGCTGCTGAAGAACAGAATAAGATGTGTCAGAGTATGAAGCTATAAGTAGAGCTGCAAGTATAATTTGATTAGTTGAGGTAATTTGTCATGCAAAAAATTGCTTTTTCAACCAATCCAAATTAAGCTGACCTTATAATGATAATAATGACCAACGATAATATGATGATGAACAATCACGATAATTTCTCCATTTAGTAAAATGGATCTTGGAAAAGGATAAAGCTGCTATGATACATTTTGGTCAACATATTTCTTATTTATTTAACAAATTGGAATTACATTTAGTAGTGTATGAGCCCTCCCACATTTTTCAGCTCTTTTCTTTAACACTTTTCTGCATCAACAGCAATGATGTTAACTGAAAGTGTGCGTTTGAGGTTGTACACTGCTTTATCTTGTACAGGCTGTGAAGGTGTAAATGGAGTCTATAAATCCAGTAATCCAGAATCATTGACCCACTTACCACTGGTCTGGCCTTATCCAAGGAGTAGATTTCGGGGCTGCAGGGCTCATCGTACAGGGGTGACAAGGGCTGTCGGGGGGCGCACATGTCCGAGTGGCGCTGGGGGGTGTTCAGTGAGACGTTCAAGGATGTCTGAGGGGTGCTCCAGCTGTTGGACTGATCACAAAAGATTCAAAGTTTTAAACACCAAGCGATAAGATGAAAATAAATGTTCCCTCTGTCTCTATCTGTCTCTCTCTCTCTCACGTAGTTCAAAGAAGGCCATCACATAAGCCACAGTGTATGATCATATTACCAAATACAGGTTTTGGACCCATGCCATGTCATGATCTGCAGCAGTGCTGGTGTGACAGCAATCTGTTGTCTCACAAATCAAATGCAGCTGTCACGGCTGTGTATAAAAACTGAACTCCAAATTGTCATAAGAATATGTGGATACAAATTTCCTCTGATTGGTGGCTTAAGTTTTTCATAGACCTTTTATCACTGTACCATGAAGAAGATTTATCTGTCAACCTCAATCTGCTGAAATGCTTCCATTACCCTGTTTGTTAACACCATTTACATGACCTTTCTAAGCCTACTGGTTGTGCCTATTTTAGTTACTGTTCACATGACATGTAAAATAAGTCAGCACTCTCAATGGGAATATTAGCAAGTTAGACGCCAGACTGAATTACCTTTACAAGTGGAGCTTTCTCCAGCCGCTGGGGGCTGGCACGATGCAGAGCAGAGTAGGGTGTGCTGTAGACCTGAGATCGCACTGCGCTTTCCGCAGGCTGGAGGTGGGAGCTGCGCTGCGGGGAGGAGTAGCGCAGTGACGAAGGTCGTAGGTCACGCTCAAGCCTGGTGTGGGAAGACACGCTGTTGTTCCTGCTGCCTAGGCGGGCAGTCTCAGTTGAGGAGGGACGACTTGAGCTGTACTGTAAGGACAGACAAAAACACCCATGGCAAATGTCAGACCAAAGTTTTGTCTTTTAGCTTTTTAACTATTTATTCTGTCTTCACCAATAGATATTTTAATTATGTTTTGTTTCTTTGTAAACAGGTCTCCATTAAATTAATTTGGGAGGTCGATAGTTCAGGTCAGGAGCTGAAAAACATGTCTTCTGGGCACTGAGCCCTCTACACTTAAGGCTAATTGGATTTGTAGTCAGCCTGCATAGCCCCTCTCCCGGGGGAGTTGGTGATAAGTCCTGATAATGCACATTGCTTCAGTACTGAAGAGATTGAAGTTTGCAAGAAAACTTTTTTATGTTGTTTTAGTAAAACAAATCTGACTTTGTTTTGAATGTTTTTACTGGACGGCCGGAGGATCATCTCCTAAGCCTTTGAAACGTGAGCAGTTTGGTCTCCAGACCTGGCTTAATAATTAACTTTTTGAAAGAAAACAGTTGCTGCCCAGCTCCACCAAAACAAACACAACGTTTTTTTTAGCAGTGAACAACTAACTCCTACCACATTTATATCTGCGCCAATATTGGTGTGTTTGCTTAGGTTATTAGTTAAAGGATACTTGAATTACAGCTGACTTACACAGAGGGGTTCGGTGTATCCTGGGGAGAGAGGGTTGTCTTCATGAATGGGTAACTGAAGGTTGTGGGACCCAAATCCACTACCAGACTGGCTAAACTTAAGAGACTCAGAGCGTCCATGGCTGTTTCCACTCCACCTTTCAAACTGTGGAGCCTATAAATTAAAGGGGAGAAGAATATTGTTTAAATATTTGACTAAGGAACAATGAGCAAAGCTGTCAAACTTTTTTACTTTTTCAGACTTCTATTGGACTGTTGACTGAGTAGCAGCAGTGGTTGTAAATCCTAAACATAGTCATGGTGAATGTTAATTTACAAAAGGCATGGCTACATTCAATGTCTTTATCACTTTTCGTCATACTCCAGTATTGTAAAAAGGAAGGAGGGCGGGCTTCACCTCTCTGTGCGTCGGGGTGTAGATGATGTCATACACAGGTGGCGGAGGGCTGAGAACGGGCACGTCAGCACTTTTGAAATGCTGGATCCAGTCGCAGAACTCAGCCCTATCCAGACATGACACCACTATGGGGTTGATCAGCTTCCCTGGGAAGAGAGGGNNNNGGGGGGGGGGGGGGGGACAAAGCCTGTCATTCGGTCTGTCGCTCACTGGAATGTGCCATAGTCAGATTGTCATTCACTGGGGATAAAACCAACTCATTCATGGAGGGTTACACTCTGTGACGCTAGCAGATTCAGTGAAAAGGCCACATAGCGTGAAACATGCATAAGAATGTACACATTTAAATCCATTTAACATGGCTTTTTAAATGCCACTGTGCTAACGAAACCGAAGTAGAGCAGCACAATGATTCACTGTATTTACCTTCAATCATAAAGGTGTTGGGCTTGACGTCTTGGCCGGGTGTGGTCACAGAAATCATGTTCAGTTCAAGTTTCCCCTGTAATCATAATGACTCTTTAACACAAGTCTTTGCAAACACTTGACATACTGTATGCATACAGATCAGGACATGATTAGGTTGTACAGAAAGGTCAATGTTACCTTATAGAAGAGTGCATCATTCTCCTCTGATAGGATGATCAGCGTCGCTGGATACATAACCAGCAGTCTGTCACTCTGTTCCTGCAGACACAAGATTATAGCTACTAATAAGATTTATGTAGTTGGGTTTCATTGCAGAAAAGGAACAGTGCTTTTCTTATGCTTGAGTAGAATACTATTGTCATTTGTATGTTATGACCATTAAACCATAGTTTATGTTTTGCTTACTTTTTTTCATCATTAAATTACACTTTATGGACAATAAAATAACAACCATGCATCTTAACATTTATAAAGCAACACAAGAGATTATTTCCATGTGGAGAAATCCATTTTTCATCTGTGTACAAGGTGAGGATTTTTCTTTTAAATCACTTAAAGAAGAAATTTAATTTATCTCTGGAATATTTGCATGTTTCTGCATTATAAAAGAAGAATGACACCGAATACTGTTTTCATTAGGTAAGAAAATAAGTCCTGATAACCGAAGATGAAGATAAGACTATGAATAAACTGTGACACATTGTGCCCTTTAAATATACTTTTGAGAGGCACAGTTTAAATCCCAGTAAGATCTTCAGTGGAACCAGTTAGTGGTATATTTAAAGGTGCGGCAGACTTAGAGTTTATGTTTCCTCTCCCTCTCAGAGGGTGTGTCGGGACAGACAGCTGACATTCCAGCTGTGAGGTGAGTCGAGTCACTGCGTGAGCTGCGCCAATGCCTCTCACACACCCAGGCCCTAAATCTCACACACTTCAATCAGGCTGCCGCTATTTCCCACAGTGAATTAATTACAGATATTCATGCAAGCCATGTCATGACAAGTGTTTTTATTGGCTGCTATGTGAAGCTCTATCAGCATTATTTATTTGTGATTTGGTTAACAAGGAGTCATATGTTTTTCCAAAGTTAGTTGCAGGTGTCTGACACTGTCTTACACCTTGACGGGTAAATAAAGATAATATTGTTGCACCAAAGGAGCCATTTGCTAAAATATGGGCTCCACCCTTTCCACTCATTCCTTTCATTGTGTTGAGGTAATATGTGTTGCACAATTTAAAAACTATGAGTCACCTGGATTTAGAGTGGATGTTATCCTGCTTTTTACATCATGTGAACAATTCCCAGACATGAAAACCTATATCTATGACGAGTATAATATACTGTACATTTCCATAAATGGGAGGGAAACAACCAAGATGATGTGTTTCACATCCTTGTGATCGGTGACAGTGATTCACTCTTGATAAGCAGCAGCAATGTCTTACCTGGCAGGGCAGGTGCTGTAGTTGCACTTTGGTGACATGGATGATGGTTCCCAAGCTGTCCCGCTGGGAGCCCTCCCACTCATAGATTGGTTCTCTGTTTATGGAGTTCCTCAGCTCCTCTCTGCCTTTAGTCTCATTCTGGTTCAGCTGTAGTAGTTGAAAAGGAGACAATCATAAGCAAAGTAAATATGAACAGTGCTTTACCCTTTAGCAAATGTAAAAGTGTTGATTTAGATATTTTTCTCAGAATGTCACTCTTTTCTTTATTATTAAGGCTCCTAAGCTAAGGCTTATAATGGATCATCAGTTCAGCTGTTTTCTTCTGTCGTGACAGATCTAGGTTCATGCCTTTCGTCAGCCATTTTCCCACCTGTGGGTGTGGAGTCAGCACTTTAGCCTTTTGTAGATTTGATGTAAGCTGTGATGCGGTCAATGCCACTCCCTATTACCTTGGCATCAGGGAGAGCCAGCAGTGACCTAATTGACTCATCTCATCTATACAACCACACACACACTTTTTATATCAGAAGTGGTTAAGAATAAATTATTTCCAGGCTAATCCAAGTGCTTGTTTGATTTTTTCTTTTTAAAGGGATGTTATTATTGTAGCCCAGGAGCCAGTTTTGTATGCACCCTGTAGATATAACAAAGTCTATTTGCAGGCAATGTGGCATTAGTGTTGCTGAACTTACTCTCACTCTGGTGTAGTTTTCGGGTGCAATTGCAGTTCCCCCATTGGCTTCAATGTTTTCTTTGAGCAGGCCAAACCATAGGTCCATTTCTTCTTGGTTGGCACAATAGACGATGATGGGGTTAAGGCCGACACCTGCAGGGTGCAAAGTCACAAGTTAAAAATGGGAATACATCCCCTAGTCTTTTTTTCTGAGCCTTTCTTAGAAAGATTTCAACCATGGTGGTAAATCATTAATGGCATACACAATCTTCTTTTCTGACCGTCTAGAACACGGTGTGCAATGAGTACAATAAATGTTAGCACATGTTCAAGACGGTAAACCACATTTAAGACCTCATGTGGATGGTTCCCCCTGACATGCTTGTTATTTAAAAATTGTAGCAGACTCTCCAACCCCCCCTGCCCATAAACTGCTTACCAAAAATGAGCAGGACCTGGGATGAAAAGCTGGAATTCTTCTCTATCTATCAGTCCGACACATACCAGAGATAACCAGCAGAGATAGCCTATTTCATTCTAACCCCATGGCTTTGTACTGTAATTGTTGGGAACCATAGTCGACTGAATGCTCCTTAATAAGCAACCACTCTGGACTTATCTGTTGGCTTTCTTTTCCCATCCTAGTTTTACTTAATGTTAGACCTTGACCATGTTACTCCCGTAAAAGTTATGTTTCTCCACATTTCAAGCCAGTGGACTGAAAGCACATAATGAGTGTCTTATTCAAACTTTCAGTCAGTTTACTGAGGTCATTAACTTGTTAAAAGTAATTAAGTATCATCATCAAACAGCTACATTAACCATCTGAAGGTTTCCGGGAATTCTTATCATCTCTCTCATGCTGTGTTTGCTTTGTCACCGTCTAACTCACCAACAGCGCATAGACTCAAGCTGATTCATATTCTCAGTTCCGTGAGAGGAAGGCGCAGGAGGAAATCTCTACATGAGACCCTTTACTTGACTCAGGATTTCGTCATGCTTCCCCTATGTTTCCTGTCAATGATGCCCCCATAAAGTAAATAAAGGTTAACCCTGAGCTATTAAAACAACGGTAATGCCACAAAAAAACAAGCTTAATCCGGGAAGTTGCAAAGTCAAATTATATGTCAAAGCAACACCAACGTGTTAATAAAAGATTCAGATTTCAGACTCTCTTTATGACTGGGCTTGACTTTTCTCCCAATTTTACGTAAATCCGAGACTTTTAATTTTTTCCCAGGCAAAGACCAAAGCCCTCTAATCACTACAGCATCTTATTTCTAGTTATGAAAACAAGTCAAGTTTCAGATTGTTTTCGTTCATTCAGAGGTCCAAAGCTAAGTAGCATTTCCCACTAGACTTTAACCTGAATTTTTTTTTTCAAAAGGCTAAGAGTGGTTGCCTGGCTTTTTTGCGCGACAGCTGGGCTGATTGGAGTGCACCTGTTGTCTAACAAGCATATAGCCTTTAATGCGGGTTTGTCCCCCTGACCAAGGGTGAAGGGGGCCCAGCTCTAGTTAGTCTTGGGGTTGAGTGGAGGTGAAGAGGGTCGCAGCACCTTTGAATCACTGGAATGTGACAACATAGGAAATGCTGCAGTTGAAAATATCCTGTGATTGTTTTGGGAGGATTTTTAATTTGATCTTTAACTGATCAAGTGACAAACAAAGACTACCAGCAGGACTAAAACTAATAACAGATTATAAACTTTAGATTTAGATAATATGAGCAAAATAACCAGAACCCTCTCTACAAATCTTGTTCCTTCTCCTTTTTTTTTTAGAAGTTTGAAGCTCCTGTTGGATTAACTGGTTCTAGTCTGTAAACTGAGTGATTGATTAGCTTAATTCAAAACTACAAATAAAACTCAAAACTGATGATTACCACATTCTAGGGCTCTGTGCCAACACCCACTTGTGTCTTCTCTAGCCAAACGTACCGTTTATTTGAAATGCGAATTCCTGGGGTTGGCTGTGGTTGCAGTTCTGTTGCAGGTTGCAGATGTTGAGTTCTTTCAATGGAAGAGTTCCCTGCACACAAAACAACAAAAAGCTTGACCAGGCTTCTTTGGAAAACAAAAACATTTTCTCATTCCATACCAAAAGCAGTGTCTGCAACATTTCCCTTGCTCTTGTTGAGCAAACTATTCAGCTCTAAATTGTAACTATCAAATTAAGTCAGCATCGTAAATCGATTATGTATTTATGTCGTCTTTAATATTCTGACTAATACTGAATACAGGTGCTGCTTAGCTGTCTTTTTTTTACATGGAGTTGGTCTCTCCACAGACAAAGTACAATTATGAGTAATGGCTGCTCATGCTTTATGACACAGGTGAAGAATCATCATCATGTTTACCAACGCAAAGCTGGTTGGCAGGGTAGGCATGTCAAAGTGAGTATGACCTAACATCAAACTGCCCTAGAGGGATATTCAAACTATACAAATAACCCCTGATTTAGAGGTGAGCTCATACCGTGAAACCATGGATTAAAAATGTTTTATATAATATTACTTTAAAAAACTCACCTGGTATGTCAGTCCAGTTGTGTTGTTGGAGACAAAATGGAGATGCGTCTGAAAGAGATCCAGGTAGCAGTCATGTACATCCTGCAGAAAACGAGAGTTATTATTTAAGAACTGTTAATAAAAAGTTTGAGTTACAGTTGAATGTAAAATTCTGATATAGTTAGTCCTGTCTCAGAATTAGTTTAGCAAGAAAATAATTACTTTATTTTTTGACATGTGTGTACAGTACAGCAGGTGATTTCACAGATTGGCCAACATTTATTTAGAAAATATATTTAATATGTGCTGATAAAAATGTATTATTCTTTGAAACCCTGACAGGGATTATGTATGCTTATCATGTATTTATTTCTAGAACAGTTTGGTCTTGTATCATCTACTAATCAAAACAATCCCTTTGTTTCGTCAGTGATTCATGTATGGCTTCATTTGTAATTACTTAGTAATACATATTTCCTTCCTGTGTGATAGTGTTTTCTGTTATAACACAATGTGTTCTTTGCTGCCATGACGGTATTCCTTCAATAAATCTTTACTTTTTAGTTTTTGACAGAGCTGTTGTGTCAGCTCTGACAAATAGCAGTTCCCACCAATCTGAGCCGGCGTGTCCTCTATCAGTCTCTGGGATCTGAGAAACTCTCTACCCTGAGGTTTTCTTTTGGAGTTGTTTCACAACTGTAGCAGAGGCGAGCATGTCCAAACATAGGTTGCGGTTAGCTTTGTTGAGAACGAATTGGATTATTCACCAGCCACCACGTCAATACCAGCAGCAATTTGTGTGTTTGGTGGCTGCAGAGTAACATCCTGTTCCTCTCCACCTGTTTTTTTCATTGTTATTTTTGTTGTTGACACCCTCATGATGTGTAATTGTGGGCTTGGCAATTGTTTTAAGACCTCATTAACCGCAATCTGGATTGTGCAGCATTAGTTCATTTATCTTTATAGTTGCTTTCCGGATATTTCCACATACTCATTAAAAAGTACTTTTGCACCACTCACCTGGCAGTGAAGGAAACGGAAACGAACTTTGGAGCTGTGAATCATTCGTCCGTAATTCTTCACATTGATGCTGCTCTTCTTCCAGCCACTGGCTGGGTCGTAGGGGAACGGAGGATCCCATTTGATGTTGTCTATCTTCTGCAGATCTTTATAGTGCATTTCCTGCAACCAGTCATTATGACATGAGTAAACCAGTTAGACCTGCTGTTACAATTAATTTACACATAGTACTAAAAATCTAATTGCAAACAGGTTGCAGTTTATAGGAGAGCTATTTTTTTTGGTCTGCAAACAATTGAGTTTCATGCCGTCACCATCTCCTAGATATTGATAGAAGTTCTTACCTTTCTGGGGGTGACAGTGCACAGGATATTAATGATGCTGTTGGACTTTTCCTGTCCCTCTTGGGGATGTTTCTTGCGAAACAGGCGGCTGCTGCAAGAGAGATAGGAAAACCAAGTTCAATCCCAAATCCCAAATGTTTACCATCTATTCTGTTTGCTGTTCAGTTAATTACCCAACGCAGTTTGAACAAGGAATATTTCCTGTTTCTGGGAGTTTACCGTCATCTGCTGTTGTCAGATGGAGAGTTGACCTGAATACAACAGTCCTTGCTCTACTGTGTTGCATTTTAAATTCAGTCAGGGACTTATTTCTCGGTGTTTCCCCTTTTTCCTATTCATTAAGTCAAAAACTGAATCTACACTCCCTTACAGATCTCACGGCAGATTGATGACTGTAAATCGTGATTTGTGTCTCATGTCATATAAACTGAGCCCCTTTCTTGGTCCTCACTTCATATATGCCAGCCATTTAAATGATAAAAACAATCATGTCTTGTGTTTCTGATAGTGAGGATATGCATAGGAAAATCAGCATTCAATGCCCTTCTTTGTTTAACATGACCCTCATCTGTTACCATTAGTGTCACATATTTATGAGGAAGCTCCCTCACTGCAATGATAAGGCTTTTACAAGCTCTGCCTGTAGTTGATCTGCTTATCTGCACATATAGTATGTCCGGGGTCTGCATTGCAACAACGCAGCCTTTTGTTTGCATGGTGGGAATCAAGGTCTGTCTAATCAGGAAGTCCTGCACCAGTAATTGATTTGTGTTTAGTGAGTGATGCTTTCCTCCATAAGACCATGTGAAGAACTCATTTATGTACAGGGAAAAAAGGAAAACCATCTACACTGATGCAATTTGCAGGTAGCGTATTTGCACACCCAACATTCTCGAAGTCACTGCAGTGGCATTCAACCAATTCTCACTCCTTCTCTGAGGGGAATACCTGAGCCTGGCCTGACAGACCAACACAAAGAGTTAGTAGGGTACACAGGAAACGGGAACACTCAACGCATTGTCCACAACCGTTGACCCAATTTGGAAGGTGTATCAGTGTTCAAGTATGAGCAGTTGGGTTTCTGAAACCAAACTGTTTTTAAAAAGGCGTCTGTTTTTATTTGAAAATGTAGAGGTAAATGGCACGTTTGATAAAACCAGACCCTGAATCATCACACAGCACAGAGAGCAAGAGTAAGGAAGAGACTAATTAGAGTCAGATGTGTTGGTCCAGCATTGTGGGTTAGTGTGAGGGTAACATGCCCAGGCATATAATCCTTGAGGATGAAGGAAAACAAGACAGAAGACCAAGAATAACCCATTAATGTTAGTCAGCTCCTGTATTTGTTTTCTAAGGATAGATTACTACCAGCTATTACCTTCCATATCAGGTGTCATACAACCAAATATGATCAGCTATTAACTATAGCCTAATGGCTAACATGTGATCCTAATAATGAATGGGGTCCAGTCCTGATTTCGGAGGGAAACCAGATTCACTGACAGCTGGCAAAGAGGAGGCAAATGGTAACTGGATCATTGACACCGTTGGCCAGAAGGGCACCACTCAGGCACGACTGAGGGACTATCCTGTGTTACCACATGATCCTGACCCTGGCCTCACAAACTTCACAACCTCTGTTTAACCCCAACGGTTAAATCGCAGAGAAATACCAAGAATTCCTTCCAGCTGAAACAGTCTAAAATAACAGCCGAGGACACGAGTCACTCAATGAGTTCAGTACAGTAAGAACACCTGGAGAAGCTGGATTGTTCTTACCTGTTTCTGCGTATGAAACTCTTGCTGGAATATCTTAAATTGCTTTGGGGGACACATGACATGCTGCTCCCCATGCTGCCGTGCTCTGTTGGGCTTTGTGTCGCTTTGAAGGCAAACTGTACTCCTTCTGTGATGGATGAATGTAATCCAAGAGTGCAATGCTCACCCTGCTGCAGTTAGATAGGACTGAGGGAGAAGTGGGCAGGGTGAGGGTTGTATAGGCAGACCGGTGAGAGTGTGTCTGCGTAAGAGGGGTGGAGTTTGGGGCTGTGTGTGTGTGTGTGTGTGTGTGTGTGTGTGTGTGTGTGTGTGTGTGTGTGTGTGTGTGTGTGTGTGTGTGTGTGTGTGTGTGTGTGTGTGAGAATAACCAGTGGGACTCACACCTTCTGTGAGTTGCCTCTGTCTGTTAAATCAATCCCAACAACAAAGACAGGGGGGTTTGAGTTGAAGTGTGCCGTTTCACACCTTCAGGAGCCAAATGGAGCTCATTGTTGGGTCACTACTGCAATGAGTGGTCACTCAACACACTGGATGGTGTGTGTCAATCAAAATGGAAGATGGGAGCTTCCACTGGCATGCCCAGACATGAAAAGGGCCAAGTAGTCTATTTATTGTTATCCAAAAGACTTTAAACACGCCAGTGAAATGAAACTAAAATATAGTGTTGAACTACGGTTGGTTCCCTTGTTTTTGTTCTTATAATTGAAAAGAAAAAACCCTGCGGATGTTATAGACAAACCATCACTGATATCTTGGCTGAGGATGTGAATATATCAGGTATCACATTGTTTTCAAACTGTGTGCATACAAAATGTTTATGGTTCTTTCTCTACTTTATAAAATATTTTCCTTTGGTCTGTAGTCCTTTTTATCGTTTTTTTTCTGATATGGGAAGGCAAGATAGTTTAAACAGGATTGTTCTGTATTCAAAGGCTCTAATTTTTTTCTAATCAGCTTTTATTCCTCTTTATTTAAAATTCATTCTTAAGTAACATACAGTGTAGTGCAACACAAAATCAATTAACAGACAATATCGTATAAAGTTGATTGGGAAGTGAATGGAATCAAATGAAATGTTGGACCTTTTGGGATTGATGTTATTATTTAAAAGTTTTGGGTTGCAAAACTCATGACTCGCACTAGTCATTTTCCATGGACACTCATGATCGTCTTGTGTTTGCTTATTAGATCATTGTCTGTGGTGAGCTGCTGTAGTCATAAAACGAAACGTGTGCTGCTTGCTGTCAGGTATCGCCAACCTGTTCAGCAGGATTGTTAAACGGATGCACCTGAGGCAGCAACAGTCATCAGCTTGTTAAATCCAACTGAAGAGCAGTCGTTGTCACCTTTCAGTCTTCCTGATACTGTATTATTGTTTTCTAAATACCTGTTTGATGGGCCAAAGAGCTCAAGTAATTTAATCAATGAAGATTACTGATTGAACTGCATGTGATTTAACTCAAAATAAAACATCTTGTTAAGTGAAAGGTAATGCCTTATCTCACATCAGTAGATTCATTGTTAAAACAGGTTAGATTGACTACCTGTCTCTGATCTTTCCTTAGTGTACTGAGTTAATGTCTGCCTCTCACATGATTTGCAGTGTAGTTTTACTGAGTACAGTAGTAAGCAATGTGTGAAACACTTGACCTGGAGCAAGTAGGGACATGAAAGATTGAATGCGTGGCCAACAAAAACACATTGTGACATTTCAAAGATGCCCGAAGATATCGTAACTTGTCTTATTCTTTAATCTTAAGAACCACTTTCATTTCTCAGATTTATTCAACTCTAATATGTTCATGTATTAATTTGGCTGTACGTTTTTAAGAAGCATTCCCTTAACAACAGCAAATAATTAATAGCTTTCACCCTTAGGCTGTATTAAGAAAGACAGCAAAGTATTGGTGATGATTAAATTAAGGAAGGGAAAAGGAAACACATTTACTCAATCACGATGTGTTGGATTTGTTGTGGGGGTAAATGTCTCTTAATGAAAAATATGATAAATAAAATGTGTCTGATTAAAAAGTTTAGTCAGCAAGAGCTAAATAATGGAAACACATGATTTCTCAAAAACAAAGTTCAAATAAGCTGATCATGACATGAACCTATGTCATCCAGGAGAGTCCTGTGATTCGACGCAACACTGTGACTATAGTTTGTAGAAACAATGAAATGGGAATACAGAATAGTGAAAATATAACTACTTCTCAACTCAAATTAAACATAAAAAAACTTTTAGATCATATCTTTGACTTTTTCCTAAGAATGAGCCTCTGAATCATTTTCCTCAACGTTGATTGAAAACCTTAGTGTGTTTTTTATTTCTCATTATTTGGAACAGTGGAAATTAAACTGAATATTTTACTGAGCTATCTATCGATTCCATGGAAATCAGTGTCAAACAGATAGTTATCATCTAAATTAATGCGAAAGCACCTTTTTAGTCTGGTGTTAGATCATCATGGAAAAGCAAAAAGTTGAACTAGATAATACATGCGGCCCGCATGGTGACTCACCCTTTCCTCGCAATATTCCTCAAGGAAGGCAGCCAAATGTTGTTAACAACCTGGGATTTTTTTACTGTGAGCTCATACCAGTTTCAGTTATACTTCAGGTAGAGTTCATCACCAAGTTTCTACCAAGATTATAATAAGGTTGCTACTCTTTCCCAAGAAATGACCCATTATTGTTACAAGGAAGCTACAGTATGTTACATACAAAACCAAGAGTGGGTCGACTGGTAGAAATCGGCAACACAATTGTAATAAAATATTACGTCTCACCTTAAACTTAAGACATACATACTGTCGATTTTGCTCAAGATATTTGAGGTACCCAAAGGATGAATCTCATCTTGACTTTGGACAATCAACAGATCCAGTTTCCCTAAACTGTACTTCAAGAGTTGTTAAGTTAGCATTTTATCAACTTACAATAGTTATGTTAACATGCTCAGATTTAAGAAGTAAATACAGTATTTGTAAAAATGTTAACTTGATAAAATTCTTAGAATTGTCAACATGTTTGCTTAAATGTTTTTGTTTGATTTGTTACAGCTCCAAGGTGGCAAGTCATTGTTGATATAATAATTCTTAAAACAATTTTGCATTTGTTGTTGTTGTTATTCCCCACCATTATACTGGGAGACAAAAAACACCCTTACCTCCATTATCTTTTTCACGCATACAATTGACTGCAACATCATGAATACTAATACAAATTAGTGGCCTGGATTTCAAGTGAGGCCTTTTGGGATGGTTTTGTTAGAAGTGGATGGACAAAGTTAGTGGGAATGTACAAACTAGCTGGTTGAAACAACCTTAGACTCTAGTTTGGTCCTACATTTAGGATTGAATAGCACCCAATGTGCCTGTTGTTTAGAAGTTTAGATTACTACTGTAGATCTCACTTCTCCAGTTTTGTATCACATTGCTCAACGGGGACGGGAAATACCAGATGCCTAGCCAAAAGCAACATTATATGTAGAAAGAAAAACAGCCCATTCATTTTTCCAGACTCCATCAAACGGTGGGGCTCACAGTTCCTGAATGAGCTGTTTCCTAACAAAAGACCACATAGTTTCACATTGAAAAAAACAATTACTTTATTAAGAAGTCTTTTTTCAGTCTGGGCTCACCATAATAATTATGTAATTGAGCACAGTTCTGCTTTAATGTGTTATTTATATACCCAATGTATATAAAGGATACTTGGGTTTTCTTTAAAGCTTAAACTTCATATTTATTTTAATGATATATATCACATCTATATAAAAGAAGAGACCTAAATGCCATTTTCATAATGTCATTCCCTCCATGTGTGGTGGGATGAACTTTGGTTCTCCCCAAGAAGTCACTCGCTTGTGTTTATCCAGACTCAGCGGGTGAGAGCAGCGGTGCTAAAGTCACACCTCAGGCCACTAAAACGGAGTCTGGATATGAGGTCCCCAACATCAGGTGTCCAACAAAGAATCTGACGTGCCAAAGTTCTCACACAGGACGACCATAAAGGAATCTTAATTGGACACTGACTCTCCTTTGAAGGCAAGATCAGTCAAAGTCCGATAAACCGTTTTAACTTCTCAATTTAAGAAGAAGACACACTTTATTTTTCCTCACGGGGAAATGTATTTCTCAACTCTGTTGTGTTTACACACATTACACATAGTAGATCCCTGTTTTGATTAAATCCTCAAGTTGACATGATTATACTAATCAATACGAAGATTGTATTTAGATTGTATACTTCAAGGTTGCAAATACAGACATGCACACACATTATGGAAATTGGGCGTAATTTCGCTTTGTGATGCAAGTTGGATAAGGTTATGATTTCCCTGGAACTCTGATATCTGTTAAAAGGAATGCAGAAAAAGACGTGCCGTGATAATTATTTGCCGAATAAGCATGCAACGCCTTGGGCATCACATGGGCGCATATCAAAGTTAAATTCCTACTCACATTTGCTCTGAGGTTTTTTATATTTCTTCGATCAATCAATTGTTTTATTTTTATTATCCATACGGCACATAAGTTAAAACAATACATCCATTCAAGTAATGTATACAACATTCTTGGAAATAAGTCCAACTTATGTACAGTACACTGGTAATGTAGGAGTGTTGATGTTTTTTAACAGAGCTCTTTTCTTTTGTTTAGGACATTTGATGATTACATTAAACCTTTACTGTGCCACATTTCATTAATTTCATTTTCCAATTTGTTCTGGTCTTTGTGCTCTTTGAATAATTAGCTGCCCAGCATGTTCTTCAGTTTCTGTAAGTTGCTTTACATTAACTTGAACATTCCCTTTAAGTGGTTTTGTCGGGATCTCTAACCTTGTTCAAAACTGACACAATATTGATGGATACTGCAATTGAAATATCTCACTAATGTGGCTTCCTTTTGAATAATGTTCTACGGTAGATGCTACTTTACTGCTCGGCTTTTGTGCTGCTAAGCACACATCTTGATTTTGGCTTTACTGGAGCATTAAGGCCTTTAATAGTTTTCTGCTTTTAACACACTAACATGGGCTGTCCAGACCTGAATAGTTTTGATGGGGTTGAGAAAGTTTCCATTTCAGACCCGGTTTTATCTAAAGGATAAAACCGGACGTTCAAAACGTTTACGGCCTCTCACGGTATGTGTAGTGTTCCAGTTGGCACTTTAGAGGAGGGAGGCCTCTCCACAGCCTGATAAAGGCTGTGCGGTGACACCAGGGGAAAGAGAACAGACTTCAGTGGCAGGAATGCTTGAAAGAACCGTCCGCACAACCAGATCAGCAACTCTTCCAGCGAGTATATTTATTCAGACAGGTTGTAAACTCATTAGCATCTCATAGCAGTGGAGGTGGCTCACAGCCACAGTCCACACACACTTAGGAATCCTCAAAAGCCTATCTATTTGAGCATTTATTTGATTTTAATATCAGTTTAAACATCCATTTAAAAAAAAAGTTTTATAGTCTCTCATGAAACAAATTTAAAAAATAATCCAGAGTATCACCTAAACTCACAAGAATGTTTCATAATTACCATAATGGAGAGGAAAAATATGTAAAACGTAGTTTTGCGAACAAACACCACGAGTAAAGCTTTTTTTTTCCCATTCAAAGCTGTAGGTGTTTTGGATTGTGTAAATTTGGCTTGTGTTACTTTCTACGTGTTTTGGGAGACTGGGAGTTGATAGGTTTGAGTGTATGCAGAGACAGCCACAGGTGTGAATGCCATGGGACTGAGGTCAAGAAGGGTAAAGTGAGAGTGTTCAGCTGTCTACTTAGATCAATGTGAAAGAGGAGAATGTTGTGACGGTACCAAACCACAGTATATAGTGAACCTAGCAACGAACAGTCCTAGCAACACTACATTAAGTCTGTTTGTTTGTGTGCTTTATTTGGTAATTTAGCAGCTTCTCTAATCCTGAACGACATTCAGCGAGACATTTTTGCAGATGCAGGTTACAGGTATCAAATCTGCAGCAAGAAAGGTTTAACCTTTTTTCCCACCCAGTGTGTACATGTGTTCAAACTTGTCAAGCCAGTCATCACATCAGAAAACGTCTTTATTTCATTTTTTTTTTTACAGTGTATTGCTCCATTTCGCAACAGTGCAAAATGCAATATTTTAAAGTTCCTCATAAATAACAAACACACCATAAATAAACAAGTATCACCACATTGAACACAAAATTCAAAAAAGCTACAGTCACATTGGAATTGCACAAACAGATTTAAGATGAGCAACTTTTGTATTTACAGTTCAATCAGCAGAATGGAGGCAAAAGTCTTATGTGGTTTTCTCTGCCTTTCTACTCAAAGTCTTGCCCGGATCCACAGCGACTTTTACAGAATATCAGCATGTTTGTAAGACCATCAGCCCCTATTACAATGTGTCCACTCAAACAAACGAAAAGTAAGGTAGTTATAGATTAACGGAACCGGATCGACAAAATCCTTAAAAAAAAAGGCAACTTCTCAGAAGTTTGGAATAGTATCACTGCGCTACACACGAACTGAACTGAACTCAGGCATTAACTGAGTCTAGACGACTCAAAGAAATCAATTTATTTTAGACAATGCAAGTTCAGTGCAACATTCCCAATTCACCCACCACATTTTCTATAGCCAGTATATTTGTTGTTAATTGTACTGTTGTTTCTAAATAGAGTTGGATCAATTTCAACAATGAGGTAATATAACAAGACACCACTCTTGAATATGTATGGAATGAAATATGACAGCACCAAGTGTCAACAGCATTACTCATTAGTGTCAAGTGTTGGTATACAGTAGGTAAACTAGTAACTGCTTCAATGTCAAGTTGAACTGTCATGGGTCCAAGGATTAAATCCACCTTCATGTCCACTTTCAAAATAAATAAATAAATAAATAAGTAGGAATAAAGACAATGTAAAGTCATTTCATTAACTAGTCTGTAGTTCTGCAAGCATCTAAATTATTTTTGCACAAATGTAGCAGACATAAGGTACAGTTTAATGTGCGATCATGCTTGTGGCAGCGAAGACACATGAAGAAATGTAAATAAAATGCTTCATTTCAAATTGCAACAATCATTCCCCTTAATAAGGAGAAACTCCAACCTCACTCATACTTGGACATTCTCTTTGTCTTCTCTGTTAAAGATATGCACTTCACACACCTAAATAAATATATTAAAACACTCTTAAATAGGCATAGGTCTTATCTGTTTCCTTCTTCAAGCATCTTTAAATCAAAATATATTAGAATGTATACATTTTTATAAATACACATTTCTACATAATTATTCTCTGTTTATAAAAAAAAAGGGTTTAAACTCATAGTTCTGAGGGCCTAACTTCTCCGTTGTCTGTGAGCATGCTTTCTTGCAGTGTAGGAGGGGTTTATCACATTGCCTGTTTCTGCCACCTAGTGTGGCATAGGAGCACTACAACATGTTATTCTCCTGTTGGGAGTTGATGCTGATATGTAAACATGCATGGTATACCGAGTCAACAGCTACATTCCAAAAGTAAAATCATTCACTTTCTCTTTTTTGTACATTATTGCAAAAATCCCATTCAAAAGAAAAATATTGCAAAGGACAACAAACCAAAAAACATTTACATCAAACACAATTAGGTGCCCGCCACGTTTCACAATGAGTGTGTCAAACACTAGAGTGGTGGGAAATAAAGTGGAGCTTGAGGAAAGATCGGTCAATGTAACACATCCAGGAACATCTTAAAGAGAGCAGGAACTGGTATCTGTACGATGGAGCTGTACACTGGAGTTTCTGGCATCCAGACTAAATACAGTGCAGTTCAGAATTAATGGCAAACTTGGTCAAGAGCAGTACAATTGGTTTGACGATGATATTAAAATCTTGGTGAATCTTACATCTTTATGAAAAAATATAGTTATGTGTAGAACTTAGAATAAGAAATGATATTTGAGAATACAACACATATTTTTTTTTTTTTCAATTAAAGTTTCATCATGTGCCACTAATTCTGGAGGAAACTGTACATTAACAAAGCCAGGAGCCTCCATCTATCCAGTTACCTGTCCACTTCTCATCTCCTCCCCATCTTAAACAGAGCAGTTGCGTCTCTTCCCAGAGCCAGTCTGGGCTGTAGCAGCAGAGGCTGAGGGCAGCCAAGCGGTGACCCCGTGTCAAAGGCTTGTGGAGGAAACCGAGAGGGTCGGTGAAGAGGGAGGGGGGAAGTTTAGCAGCTCCAGCACAGCCACGCCAACGCTGCTGCGCCGTGTGAACATGCAGGAGGCCGCAACCCATTTGTTGCTGCGTGGGTTGTACTTCTCGATGGAGTTGAGACTGGAGCTCCCATCGTTACCTCCCACCGCGTACAACCAGCCATCCATAGCCACCAGGTCATGGGTGCTCCTGATAATAGATAAAAGACTAATTCAGTACAATCGATTCCACATGTATTGTAGAAGCATATTTTTCTTACACCACATTAGTATATCTTTCTTAAGCTTTTATCAGGAATAAATAATAAGCATGTATTCTGTTTAATCAAGCGAACTACTAAGCCAGCCCCTTTACAGTTGATGCAGTCTGGGCTTTGCATCTCATTCACATAATAGAGCCTACTTTACTGCATGAACATTATCACTAATTGCATAGAAAAAGTGAAAAATGACAAGACTATGTGATGTGCAGATAAGAATACAACAACATTACAAATACAAAGCTCGATTATTATGGCAGTAACTCATCATTATCACAAGGGAGGGTTCTTTCTGTGCCACACTGTTGGAGGACACCAGGAATAATACTTCAGTTAAAAATGTATTGTATCAGTGGACCAATGGGAAATTGGGTAATTTAAGAGACAAAACTCTTTTTCTGTATTTATTACAATTATTCTACACTATTTTCACATAGGTAAAATGGTTTAAAACAGTGATAGATTAATGGGCAATACAGCTTGATGTTTTGAACTGTGAAATGGAGCCTCCTGGCAACTGGATAAGAAAAGAACTGAAAGCCACACAGCTGATTAACACATGGGTTATTCATGGAGCCGCATAGTCAACTGATGTCAGGTTTCCCTGTTCCTACAGCATACTGACGTGGGTCTCAGAGTGTGTGTGTTTGTGTGTTTTTGTTTGTGTGTGTGTGTGGGGGTGTGTGTGTGTGGTATGATTCTGTGTCTGTGTCTAAAGGACTAGATAACAATTAAATCTGCTGATGTGTCCTCAAATCCAAGACTTCTACATCTCTAAATCTCCCTCCCTGATGCCGTTCCTCTCGTATCAATACAATGCTGTGATTGGGTGCATGTTTGCCTGCTTTAATCACCCGCACAAGTTTTATTTTCTAAGAAATAATGAAGAGCCGACTGTTGGAAAATAGGTCATTTGATGTTTATGCCGTAAGAGGGCTTTAGAATTAAGGAAGACATCCAAATGCCCCAAATCCTACGCCATGAAGAGTAAAGATTTTTAACAGCTATAACCGCAGCAGGGGAAACTTTTTTCTTATTAACTAAGATTTGTAAGAACATTTTTTCAATTTTAATTGACTGAATTTATTAGAAAATTGTGCTTATTAACACATCAATACTCTGTTATATATTTTTACATATGCATTTAAGAAGTACAATATAAAACAAACACAAGTTTCAGGTGTCCGCTATATTCCATAATATTTTTAGAATTTGCTTCGGGCCAATCCAAAGTGGACCACGGGCCACAGTTGGCCCCCAGGCCGTAGGCCGTAGTTTGGGCACCCCTGCTCTACACAGACAATTTTATTCTTCAGCCTTTGTAAAATAGATGTTATCTTTTATTCAGCTGTAGGCAAAACTGGAGTTATCACAGTCCCCCCTCCCTCATAAGGATGTCACATGGTTGTTAAGAAGCCTAAAAAGAGACGATAAAGCTGGGCAAGCCTAAACAAAAACCTTGAGTGCATTTGAGGGCAATGCATTACAGCAGTTAGTAACTGTGATTTGAACCAGTGCCATTTCTGTTATATTCTTGATTTAATAAATAATACATATTTCTTTTTAATCCCATAATGACTTGACGCTTTGGCAATGTTGTCTCTGCCAATTAATTATTTAATTGAATTAAATAGTAGAACCGGGTCGTCCTGATGGCTAAGTTGGCAAAGATGTGTCTCACTAAATACATTCCCTGGATTCCTCCCAGGACCCGTTTCATATTTCATCGTCTCTCCAATGAAAGTGGCTATCTCTTTTTCTTAAGTATTTAAACTTATTGAAAGGCATCTCTATGTTTGTGATATTATAGTAAGGAGTACATTAGGCTGCAAGTTGCTTCATTACTTGCTCTGGTGGCTCTCATCTTTCACAACTTAAAAGGGGGTCTTCCCAGTCAGACATTTATCTCTGCAGAGCTTATTATGCAGTTTCACTGTTTCATGTGAGTTAAAAAGTGAGTTGTGACAGCAACACATATTTGCCACATCATTTATGGTTGTTGGAGCTGTGTTTTAAATACATCCATTTACATCTTGCCACTGTACCTGGTCTTGATTAATCTGTTTGTACTAATATGAGTTGTGGGTGCAGGCTGACCTGCGTATGTTCATGGGGGCCACTCCCTCCCAGGTGTTGGCCTTGGGGTTGAACCGCTCCACAGAGTTCAGGCAGCTGGTGCCGTCGTTGCCTCCTGCGACATACAGCATGCCGTCCAGCACGGCCACCCCGGCACTGCTGCGCCGACTCAGCATGTTGGCAATGGCTGTCCATGTGTTGCTCTGTTCATTATATCAAGAGACTGAGCATTAGTCACATGTTTATGGATACAACTGTTGAGCACTTTTCTTCTCTGCATTCAGTTAGTGCTGGCAACAAACAAGCTTTTTTGATGATACATTTAACTGCATGCAACAACACACCTGGGGGTCATATTTTTCCACCGTTGCGAGATGTGAGGAGCTGTCGTAACCTCCCACTGCAAACAAGCTGCTATCTGCAGGGGGAAGGGGAGTAAACATTCAAAATGTAAATATTGCCAGTTAAATAACAAAGTTGTAACTCCCTCTTGATTTCAGACATAGAAATGCAGAAAGTGAAACATAAACATACAGTTAATCATATTATGTTTTCAAGAAGGTTCCTTCCTACCCAGAGTTGCTACTCGGACATATCTCCTACGGGTGCTCATGGCAGCAATGGATGTCCAGGTACTGGTCAGAGGGTCGTAACGCTCTGCACTAAAAGAGGAGAAAAATACAAACTTTTATTTGATATAATGACACTGAAAGACCGCCCTATTTAGATAAAGGACTTTATGACCTGGCAAAACAGGATCAAGTCAAACCAAAAAGATGTAACAGTAATCAACAATGTAGCAAATCTAGCTTTAAAGTATCAAGATGTTCAGCATTCATTGCCAAAATGTTAGTTTGTGTGTACCTATTAAGGCAGGAAGCTCCATCATAACCTCCAGCAGCGTACAGCAGGCCATGCAGGACCGCTACACCCAAACAGCTCCGCCTTGTTCCCATGGAAACTTCAGGTTGCCAGGAGTTAGTGATGGGGTCGTAGGACTCTACAGTAGCGAGGTCTGAGGTGCCATCATACCTGAGGGGATGTGGATATAAATACATAAAAAAAAGGCTTTTTGATGACTGACGTGGAAGCATTTTGCCTCAAAGAATACCTTATTTATTTTTCAACGCTGCATCCACGAAAAAAAGGTTGTGATGTAATCGATCAGGAAAGTTATACTTAAAATGGTTTGTTTTTGCCACTGTAAGATTTTAACTATAAGCTTCTGATAACTTTATGGAAAGGACCGTACTACAGAGACACAAAACATTTTTCTTTACCTATTGCTTGATACAAAGTGAGGTTTTAACCATTATATTTTGGTAACAAGTGAAATGGCACATTAACAAATGGATGACCAAGCGAAAGGTAAAGAAAACTGTTTATTTCTCTGGAGGGTCATTTCCCTTCCATCCTGGCGCAAATAATAACAATCTGAGCTTGTCAGAGAGAAAAACATATTGCATTGCAGCCTGTTTTGTGCCTCTGTCTGCAGCTTTATTTCTCAATACTGAGCCAATTACAAAAATGTTTCTCTAATGGTCACTTTGTAACATAGGAAAATAAGGGCATGTTTGAAAAATACAGATTTAGATTTTTTTAATTATCTCTGAAAGAACACAAAAAAGGCCAAAGAGAAAAGAGTCAAGAAAAAAAAAAATACTTTTAGTTTTGATGAAAGCCAAAAACAGAACAAGCACTTCATCAGGAGCACAAGAAAAAAGCTGTTTTGCATAATCATCCCTCAAGATTATTTTACATGTTCAAGCTTCCTCTTTGTAAAAAGGCAGATTTAGTTCTTATCATACAATGTAGTATTTGAGTTGGAGATGAGATGGTGGGTTAATTTGTTTTGGTTCAAAGGCCAGCACCATAAATCTCACCACTTACCCTCCAACAGCGTAAAGTCTATTCCCAATGGCTGCCACTCCCACCCGTGCACGCCGAGTGGACATGGACGCCACCATGTGCCAGCGATCAGTCCTGGTGTCATACGCCTCGCAGTCTCCATGAATGGCAAACAGGCTGCCACCACCTGCAGACACAAAGAAAAACAACATTGTTAATAGCAATGCTTTGACGTGAATATGAAAATCAAAAAAAGGAACAGATAACAGATAGTAAAGGAACATTTTACTACTTCTACTTTTTTATGCATGCTTCTACGTAACATTAAGCTGTCTTTGGCTCTTTTTCTGCTGTAACAACGTACATTTCCCCTCTGTGGGACTAATAAAGGTATTCGGTTTCTGATTCATTTCAGAGAAAGGTTTTTCAAGATGCCGGGTTTTGAGATGATTTTGGCTGAAATTTGGGTTCACTGCTAGGCTCAGTGCAGGATACAAAAAGAAAAAGATATGATCTCTTAATAAAAGTAAGCAATATTAAGTGGCATTCATTGCTCATATCTTTTAGCCATAACCGTCATATAAGGTTTTACGCTTTACTGCAAGGCACCCCCTTAGACCTTGAAAATATTTTAACTGTTATATTTTACATTTGTATCTCCCAGCTGTAAAAATATGGCTGCTTGCAGTGACGTCAGAAGCTAAAGTTAATTAAAGTGTGGTCAAAGTGTACCCTAGTGGGTACCTTCAGGGGCACACTGACCAACGGCGAAGAGCACAGGGCTAGCGCCCTCACAGCGTCGTGGGCGTGTCCGGCTGTTGCCGAGGACCCCTCTCTGCTCGGGCATCAGGTGGTACTTTAGAGCCTCGATCAGAAGGTCCTTGCACTCAGAGTGGTGACGCACCAACAGCTCTGTATCCACGTTGCTCATCAGAAAGTCGCGCCTCAGCAGTGGCAGCCGCACACACTTCATCAGCTAACAGAAGAGAGAGATTGTCGGGTTGAATTAGGCTAAGGAGGACATTTTGTAGAGGACTTATTTTAGACAGAGTTTAGTCAAGCTAAAATCATTAAGTCATGAAAATCATTAGATGTTCAGAAATAAAATAAGTAAGGAAGCCTTACCCAAGGTACATGCTGCCTACGTCCATCTACATCATTTTTCACCCAGCTCAACACAGCCCGGTACACTTCCTCTTCTGATGGCACATTGAGATTGTCACTGGAGATCAAATCCAGGACCTGGATGGACAAGACAAAGCAGATGGACAGAGACATATATTGTAATCATTTAAAAGAGCAACTTTTAACCTGAAAAGCATGGTCCCTTTAATTCAACTTTTAGCATCAAAAAAGCATGAGAGGGACAAAAACATGACAACAAGCAGGAAGTAAGTTAATCTGGCAAAAAAACTGCATTATTTCCTGTGTGTTGTAAATGACTTTGTCAGCCTCGCTTCCTTAATTTGTTTTACTTTATTCAGACTGATATTTGAGAGGGATGGGAAGCGGTCTGTTTCTGCTAATCAAATAGGATCATCACATTTAAAATAAAGCGGACACACAATAATTTCCGGTACCAATTTTAACATTCACACGTAAATGCTTATGTGTCATTTAGGTCAGTATGCATGTAGTGGTGCTGTGATATATTTAGGAAATATAGCATTGAGTGTATACAGTATAAATTCCCACTACTTATGTTTGTGTGGCACAGCGAGTGCTGCAGTCTGAGTGGCTGGCTGGCACTGTTCCCAGATCAACCCAAAGCTTGCTGGCTGGGTAGGTGGGGCCAGAGCAGCCAGCTGCTGCAGCTGTCCTGCCTGTCCAGGGCAGATCAGGGCAACAGTTAGCAGCCTTCCAGGAACAGCCCGCACTAATCCCAAGTCACACAGAGAAATACTGCTGCCACTGCTGCTACTGCTACTGCTACTGCTGCTGCTACTGCTACTGCTGCTGCTACTGCTGCTGCTACTGCTGCTACTGCCCCGCCCTGCAGTCTCCTGCCTTGCCTCTGCATATGTAAACACTGCATCACATATACACAAACAAACATTTGTGTGTGTGTGTGTGCACGTGTTTGGAGGAGATTGGGATTATGAGTGTATCAACTGTTTTTGTAGTCTGGCATCAGGACTGTATGAATGAAAAAGCAGTTTGGGCTGAATAAAGATGTTTGTTATGTCTTTACACACAACACACACAGTAATTAGGATGTGTTGTCTTTAAATTATCCTCCATCAGTGAAACAAAACCAAAGCAGATATCCCTGCCATGCCTTGTCACTTCCTTCACCTAACACCAAAATAAATATGGGGGATATTTAACAGCTCCATTGGTTGTTTGGAGCAGCCAGTACATGAATCTGAATCTGACGCAGAATTATGATGGACACAGAAGAGCCGGGGACAGTGAGCTAAAGGAAATAGAGAGCAGAAGAACAGAAACAGACAAAATAAATTTGTATTTATTTTTTGCAGCTTAACTTTGAGTGTTTAAATGGACACTGCACACTCGGATTGTATTCAAGGCTTTGAAGGCCAAATGCAGACAGAGTGTGATTTACTATCATAGAGCACAAGCTCTTCAGTGCAGTGGGGATTGTTCCTCGGAGAGGCAACAAGATAATGGGAAAATGATAATGGTGGGTGTTTGAAACAAACACCATATCATATGACAGATGATGCAGTTCTCTTCCTTATTGAGAGATTAACACAAACACATTGAACTCACACCTGACTGGAGCAAAAGTATCACCTTCTGGTTTTTTAAATGCAGTCTCGTATTATGAGGCTAACGAAAAATATAAGCAGCAATACAGGATCAAATATTCACGCATGCACATCAGCCCAGCTACCAAAACAAAACACAGAGAGAGAGCGTGACTTCATTCTCTGCTCAGGATTACTCTACTATATCTTTACATAGCAAATAGTTGTGTGCTGCTATATTCATGCTCTGAATGACCCATATAAAACCTTTAAAGTAAAATGAATCCCAACAAATGTCTCATAGTAAGCTGAGCCAGGTCTGGTCAGGAAATATTGTTGTCTAGTGGCTTTTAAATTGAAAAATATATTCTACTTTCATACCCATGTTCCCCATGACGACTGTATATAACAAGGCTGCTCAATCTCATGGTTAGCAGTTGACAATAACAGTTACCAGAACGCAGATTTAACAACAACTGTTTCAGATGATGAATATAGCACCATTAAACCCTTTAAAAGCACCAGTGGGACACAGCAGGAGATGGAAAAAGCATCGACCTTACATCACTCTTACCTGTTTCAGCGGCAGCAGCATGAACTCCTCTGTCTTGGAAACCTCCACAAAGTGCTGCAGGACATACTTGTGTGCGGACTTGAGCAGGTCGCTGCAGGAGTGCGTGTCAGCGAAGCCTCGGATGCCCAGGCAGTTGGAGGGGTCCAGCTGGCTGAGGAGGAACTTACAGCAGGCGTCCCGCACCCCGTTGAGCTGCAGCAGGCTTGCTGCTGGGAGCAGCGTCTAGAGTGCAATTACAGGTGGAAACACACTGAGTATGTTGGCGCTTTGATAAATGAGGTCAAATTAAAAGTATTTTTCCACATTCTTGTCTATAAATCTAAAATATTCTACCTTACCTGCACGTTTCCTTCCCCAACCACAATTTCTGCTGTGTAGGAGTACTGGACCAGTTGCTCCAGAGCCTGACAGTCGATGTCATGGAGGGTCACATGGGTCTGCCGACTCTCCGACATCTCGTCTGCATGAACGCACAGAATGAGAGCTGTTACATGTGAGTAAAAAATCACTGTTTAATCATGCTGACACATGACAGTCCCTGATTTATACAGAATTTAGAAAAATATTTCACATTTAACAAATGTTGCCATTCTTGCTATTCATATATATATATATATATTATATACTATATATATATTGTATTATTCAATATTTGACTTTGATACATTTCAAATTCATTTTTCAGCATTTATCGACAAGCAAATGTTTCATCACTTATACATTAGCAGATATTACAAGCACATTTCTACAGAGAAACTGTGAGTTAGCTGTTTTGATGATAGTGAAAGATGTGCAGATTCTGTTCAAATGGTCTAAGTGACTGGGTCCGACAAGAAGTATCCTAGCAGTTGAGTCTGAAAGCCAGACAAGTGAATATCTGGAGACCCATTGTACCCTCAAAGGACTCTAGTAATGAGAGGAAATGTAAAACTCACACACACCTCAACTGACCACCTGTGCCCCAGACAGGAAAAGGGGGAAGGAAGCCGTGATGCTAAAAGGATGAGGTGACCTTCACTGCACACATTGTTGGGCTATCAAACTCTGAGCAACAGAGCCAAATGATGCAATGTGTCTGAGGCATGAAAACATGCCGTGCTTGCATGAGTTTCAGGGATAAAAGCACAAAACTAAGCCAGGGTTTCCCACACATAGACTATACTTGGGGGGGCAGACCACGACGCAATCTGCGATCGATTAACTTGTGGACAATGATCCCTAGCTCTACGCCTCCTGTACCCAGTCCGGACTGGCCATCGGGAGGACCGGGGGGTTTCCCGATGGCCTGGCCTGTTAAGTGGCCTGCCTCACACAGGGTGACTGGCTGTCTACATGATGTGGCCTGCCGACATGGCCACTGTCATACAGATCATAAATCAAAGCCCTTGATTGGTCTCTGTGTGTCATTCAAGCTCGGGATAAGCTCCTGCAGCTCAGGTGACGGTAAAGGACTCTTGAGTGTTCTAGATACGCGCTTAACTTACGTCGCCTAAGTCTGCAGTGGGTCTCAACGTTTGGTCACCATTATGGTAACACAGCATCAGCTATTTTTCATTGAGGACGCTCAGTGTTCTTTCATATGGATATGGTATTGGCTTCTACTCGGCCCTGATTTTCATGGCGATTATTTAAATGTATACAGTTCTGTTTCATATAGCGTGATTCCATAGATGCTAGTCTGCTTCATTTTGCCCTTCACAATGCACGCAATGAGCATTAATTCCAACCATTTAAAAAAATATCTGACCGGGGGGAGCCATGCCCACCTCTGAACGCCCGCTAGCGACGATTTGAGGTCCACCCCCGGCTAAAAACTACAATGGAAGGTGCGCTAAATACATTAACGCAATTTTTTTAACCAAGCAGGTAAAACCCCCCCGCGCATACGACCACCCCGCAAGTATCATTTCAAATCGTGGGAAACCACTGCTAGGGGCAGAGTCCAGAGCTGAACGTACTGTAAACATAGCATGGAAGCTAGGGCGCAGGATGCCAGCACCACTCTTGGCGCCTTGATTTCTCGTTGTAGAGACATGCAGCACAATGTCACACAGCAGGCCAACGTGTCGCACTCCGGGTTCGATGGACACGAAGGAGGTCGTGTACGTGGCCGCTTAAGAGTTGGTGAGATTGCTGTGGCCATCGCGGTTGAGCCAGCCTGCATGCCCCCCGAATCCCATCATGGTGCTGGACGTGGCTCGGCCTTGCCTTGCGGCGGCAACTGGAATCTAACAGAAAAAAGCATTTTCATGCCAGTTTATAGCCGCAAGTGTCCAATTAACTATAAAAATGTATGTTGGTCATCAGAAAATCGTTAACCTGCAACGCTTCACTGATCAGCTCTGGGAGGTGTATGACAATCATTGTACCTATTGTTTTCTGTGATAGTGACCGTCCTGACAGCTGTGTGGCAGGAAGCCAACTACCATGACAGAAATCTCAGTACGTTACAAAAGTGTAAGTTGGCTGGCCTGATATTGACACAGGGTGTCATTATTACTCATATCTACTGGTTTGTATCAATGCATGCTTCTAATCTATTGGCGTCTTGGTTTATTTAAGTTGCCAAGACTCCCATTATCAATGTATTCTCCCCAGAATTAAGCTGTGAACACCCCCAAATCTCACCCCTGCGCCTTTGGTTAGGCAGGGTAGGAGGAGAGGAGGATGGTAGCCTGAGTTAGCCCTTTCCCTTGTACTCTCATCCAACAGGCTCTCTGATGGAAACCGCAACTTCAAATGGGGGTTGCATAACCCCTTGTCACACGTTATCTTAGGAGTTGTAGTCTGATGATATTATTTAGGATACACCATGCTAATACTAGAGGAGGTTAACAGACTAAGTTACATCGGAGCGAGGCCTAACAAATCAGGAAATCTATTTGACTCCAACATACTGAATTGGATACATTACCAGGTGTGAAGAAAAGGGCATATGAAGCAGAAAGCCAATGGGTTTGAAAAGTATAAGCCAGGTTATTCCAAACTTCTTTCATGGGAGCCTCCCACATAATGTATGGTTAAAATATCCTTAAAGTGCCCGTCTGGTGATGCTTTTCATTTTAAATTCATTATTCATGTTTGTGTATATATAAGGAGGAAGGTTGTTTGACGATAACACAAGTCTATGAGAACACAACAGGCAGCCACCACTGACTCGTAAATGAAGAATATTGATCAGTTTGAGGCCATTAATAAAAACTTAAGCTAAAAACACAAACACACATGTAATTGAGTCTTCTTAAGTTGAGTGCAGGTCTCTCTCTGCCTAAATACCACAATTCCCATTTAGTATAAATGCTTCATAATTATGTTGTCATGCTGTTCAGAGGCACTCTTTCAACACTCTGACTTGCCCAAAGAGAATCATCTCATATGTCATCTAACAGCTCCTGGCCCGCTAGCTCCGGGGTCCATTTTCAAAACACAATGGACAATCAAAAACAACCAACCATGTTCCTTCTGTGAGGGAACAATCTGCTCTCATGCCTCAGGGAATAATAAAGAGACAATGTGCATACAGACCATGAAATAACAGCAGTTTGAGGAAGAAGTAAAAAATAATAATTGCATCAGTTAAAATAACAGAGTGAAGCACTTGTCCCTGTCCATCCCAGCTTGCTCTCTAAAATCTCTCCTCGCTCTGGCTTAATAAAACTTGCCTAGCATCCACACAAAGACTCTGGCTTCTTAACAGACTGCACACTCTTGATGGATACACAAATGTTGCATTGTAATCTTTTTTGGACATAATGGTGTTTCACCCAACACCCACTCCATCTATTTTGAATAACAACAGCTTATCAGCTGCTGCAGAATGAATGTGGTCATTCCTTTACCGGTGTTTGTTTGCGTTATCCTTGGACGACAGTATCTTCCTCCACAGTGATGGGAGATAAGTCATCAGCTGTCGCAGTCAGATTGGTTTAAAAGTGTTACCAGTGTCCTGGCTTTTCCTGTCCATAATTCTTAGCCAGGGCATCCGAAAAAGAAGGAAGGCTCCGTTTCGTGCGTACAAGGGCGGTTGCGTCCAATGCAAAAAACTGCAAATGAAATCCTGACATCGGTTTGTGTAATGGTGGTGCTGAAACTGCAGGCGGTGAAAAAAAGCTATGCTCGAAATATGGTGCAGT